>NC_057399.1:18628920-18840156 GCF_019320065.1 Cervus canadensis
CTAAACAGACATTTCTCCAAAGAAGACATACAGATGGCTAACAAACACATGAAAAGATGCTCCACATCACTCATTATCAGAGAAATGCAAATCAAAACCACAATGAGGTACCATTACACACCAGTCAGGATGGCTGCTAGCCAAAAGTCTACAAGCAATAAATGCTGGAGAGGGTGTGGAGAAAAGGGAACCTTCTTACACTGTTGGTGGGAATGCAAACTAGTACAGCCACTATGGAGAACAGTGTGGAGATTTCTTAAAAATCTGGAAATAGAACTGCCATATGACCCAGCAATCCCACTCCTGGGCATACACACCAAGGAAACCAGATCTGAAAGAGACACGTGTACCCCAATGTTCATCGCATCACTGTTTATAATAGCCAGGACATGGAAGCAACCTAGATGTCCATCAGCAGACGAATGGATAAGGAAGCTGTGGTACATATACACCATGGAATATTACTCAGCCATTAAAAAGAATTCATTTGAATCAGTTCTAATGAGATGGATGAAACTGGAGCCCATTATACAGAGTGAAGTAAGCCAGAAAGATAAAGACCAATACAGTATACTAACACATATATATGGAATTTAGAAAGATGGTAACAATAACCCTATATGCAAAACAGAAAAAGAGACACAGATGTACAGAACAGACTTTTGACTCTGTGGGAGAAGGCGAGGGTGGGATGTTTGAGAGAACAGCATGTATATTATCAAGGGTGAAACAGATCACCAGCCCAGGTTGGATGCATGAGACAAGTGCTCGGGGCTGGTGCACTGGGAAGACCCAGAGGGATCAGGTGGAGAGGGAGGTGGGAGGGGGGATCGGGATGGGGAATATATGTAAATCCATGGCTGATTCATGTCAATGTATGGCAAAAACCACTACAATATTGTAAAGTAATTAGCCTCCAACTAATAAAAATAAATGGGAAAAAAAATAAAATAAAATGGGTGTGTCACCGAGGATGCTTTTGGTTTCAAGTAACAGGAACCTCAACTCAAACTAGGCTCAGTAACACAGGGAGTCTGCAGGTTCACCTACTGAAAGGTTCAGAAGTAGTCTAAGTTTACACCATGATTCTATGTAGGCTCTGCTTCATTTTCTGCCAGTTCTCCCAACTCTGCCTTCCTCGAAGTACAAACTTAACTTGCCTTACATATGCCTTATTTAAAAAAAAGGGGGGGGGGGGGGTCCTCAGGTGGCACAGTGGTAAAGAATACTCCTGCCAATGCAAGAAATGCAAGAGACTCAAGTTCTATCCAGGGTTGGGAAGATCCCCTGGAAGAAGAAATGGCAATCTACTCCAGTATTCTTGCCTGGAAAATTTCATGGACAGAGGAGCCTGGTGGGCTACAGTCTATGGGGTTGCAAAGAGTGGAACACAACTGATCAACACACAACTGTTATGGGAGAGAGAGGTTTTTTTCCTCCTCTTTTCCAGGCATGAACACATAGAACATAGTATCAAGCTTCGTTCCAATGAAATTAACTTAGGTTCCTTGCATGCTCCTGAACCAATCACTATGGCAATGGTCATGAGGCCACCTTGGGTTAGTTTAAACCAAGCAGGGCTGATTTAGGGCACAGAGGGAGAAGGGAAATCCTACCTTGACCTCATACTTGATAGACAATGGACATGATGGAAGTTCTAAACAGCCATTAAAGCTGGGCAAACCAAAAGTGTTAAAGTGTTAGTTGCTCAGCTGCGCCCGGCTCTGCGACCCCATGGACTGTAGCCTGCTAGGCTCCTCTGTCCATGGAATTCTCCAGGAAAAAATATTGGAGTGGATAGCCATTCCCTTCTCTAGGGGATCTTCCTGACCCAGGGATCAAACTTGACTCTTTCACATTGCAGGCAGATTATTTACCGTCTGAGCCACCAGGGCAAACTGAAGGTAATCTAACTATCTATAAATTGGGCATTGGTTTTACAATTTATCTTCATTTCAGTGAAAACCACCCATCCATTTAACACATGCAACAAAACAAAAAGAAGTTTAAAATGTGCTTTATATAGAAAGAGTAGGTTATAAAACTCTGGGAAAGACACACATCCATTCATTAACAGCCATTATCTCTATGTGGCAGCATTTTGTTTGGCTTTTTAAAGATTTTCATGTTAAATTTTTATTTATCTTCTACTCGTATCTTCCAAAAGTTTTATAATAAATGTTTTGCTTTGTGCAGAGAAAAATATCCATCCTATCACCTTCATGCTTTTTAAAGGGCTATATCTCATTTGCTTTTCCCATTAACCTTCCTAATAGATAATCTAGCATTGATCCTTTTTTTTTAATGAAAGAAATAGGTGCAGCAAAATTAAAGGACGTGCCCAAGTTCTTCCAGTTAAGATATTACAGGAGTTGATATTAAAATGAAAGGATCTTGGTTTCTATAGCAATTCTGTCTCAATTCTCCATATTCAGTGATGCATTTCTCCAAGCTGATAAGGAGGAATATTCACACTCTTGACACTCTTGCTCCAAAGAAAATCAGCACCGACAAAGGGACTTCTCCACTTGGAGCTCAACATTCCAAAGAAATGCCAGTCCCTTTCTTTTCCTCCCAAAATCAGTCTAGTGGACCCATCCCTGATGAACAGGGTTATTAGTGACACACAGTGAATGAGGTTCTCCTAGAAGTGTCCATTAGTCAGTGGTGCATGGCGAACTGTGGGGGCTGATCCTGTTGGACAGTAAGCCTGACTCCACTTCCACGGGCTATTTCATACTTCCTTTTTGAACTGTCAGTGCCAATGTGATGGAGGGTTGATCCAACTGTTGGAGAGCAGGAACTTCTCTCAGCTCACAGGACCAGAGATGGACTGGGTTGTTTTCCCAACCTTTCTATCAATGGTGGTGCCGAACCCTGCTCTGGGAAAATAATACTAAGAGAAAGATCAAAATAGCAAACTCATGTCCTTAGTGAACCACATCATGTGGGATTTAGATAAATAATTGTCATACCCGCACCCTCATTACCAGCACCAAACCTCTGGAAATCACTACAAATCATCCTGTTTTATCCTTCATGTATTTTCTATAAAACATCAGCTTAATTCTGAATTTGGACCATCATTTTAGACTAGCCAGGCCATTCGAAATCCTAAATTCTGAGGACTAATGAGAAACATAAGATCTTTTTAAAGCCTAATGTAAAACTTCAAACTCTGTGGCTTAAACATCAGCTGACTTCCCAGAGGACATTTCCCTGGTATATACCTGCACTGCGAACTATGATATTTTCTTTATCTACGGCTACATCCAGAGTGGGGTTCACCCTCTTCTGAGTATGTGGGAAGACTACACCTCTGTTTCTTTTACCTTTGGGTCCTGTGACTAGTTCTGGCCAACTGGTTCTAAGGGACAGTGATATGTGTCATTAATGGGCCAAAGCACTTGACAGACAGCAAGACCCTCGACCTACGTTATCAACCTTGGAAGTATGTGTTGACATGGAGGGGCCATGAGATCAAAGCAGCCTTTACCACTGAGCCAACCCTTGGAAGAGTCTCCCAGACCCAGAGCCAATGTTAGGTAAATGAAAATAAAAGTATATTTTAAAGATACTTAAATCCTATGTTTATTTTTACAATAAAACAACTAGCACTTGGCTAATACACATCCCACTATTGGGTCAGACACAGTGCTGGGCACATCACATGCATTATCTCACTCTTCAAAGCGAACCGATAAGATGGATTCTATTATGATTCCACTTCACTGATGGAAAAACAGAAAAGTTTAGTAACTGACTGAAGATTACACAGCAACTAAGTGGCAAAAATGGATGAGACTCCAAAACGTACATTCATAACCACCACATTGCTAAAGGAGCCAAAGGTGAGCTCCTAATAGTGAACTGAGTCCAAAGAAATGGAGAAGGGAACAAGAGAGCCTTAATGGCTAGAACTGAGAATGGAATTTGAGGATTAAAAGAAAAGATGCTACCTTAGAAAAAGACCTAAGGCATCAACTCCAAAATAACATTTGGCAATGTAAGTACATCAGAATTGTCATGGGTTAACAGCCCCAGGTGGTGCTAGTGGTAAAGAACCTGTCTGCCAATGCAGAAGATGTAGGAGATCCAGGCTTGATCCCTGGGTGGGGAAAATCCCCAGGAGAGGGAAATGGCAACCCACTCCAGTATTCTTGCCTGGAGAACCCCATGGACAGTGAGGCTTGGCAGTCCATAGCATTACAAAGAGTCAGACGCGGCTGACGCGACTTAGCATGCATGCAAAAATCACAGATATAAACAGTCAACTGAATTACACGTGTATAAATAGAGCATATCACAATCAAGATGAGTATAGAGAAGTTTCACCTATTTTAAATGCTGAGAACAATGGCCTGTTTCCCTATCAGGTGGAACACTGAGCCATTTTTCCTCAAAAAACACTTTACTTCCAATAACTACTCAGATGCCAGTCTTCATATAAAGCCAAGAAAAATTTTAGGAAGATAAATTCTATTAACCATTCATTTGTTTAGAATATAATCAGACTTGGCATTCCACTGGACAGTAAATCAAAGAACCCAAAGCAGTATCACTGAACCAGAGTAATTGTGGTACGCCTTAGATGCAGACACATACACTGCCACTTTTAAGAAACTTCAAGATGTGATTATAAATAGACATCTCCAGAAGTTAGTAAAAAAAAAAAAAAAAGAAAGAAAGAAATCTCAATTAAAAACTTCAAGCAATAAACATGAAAGATGATTCTTCAGTAAATTAAAATTCATTTTTAACAATGTTGGAAAACATCTACTTATTTATATGCACATTTATGCATATAAGATTTTATTACACTTTAAGGAAAGCCAATTGTAAGAATCAACATAAATATTCCCAAAGTTTAACTCCACCTAAATACTGACAATGAAGATGTTAATTTTAACTCAACCCATAACTATAGGTTTGCTTTAGAATCTGTGGAACTGTTTAAATTTCTTAACTTGTCAAAATTCACCTGCCTTCCCCTCCTACATTTAGTTTCTGGTTTCAATTTCCATCCTTTTCTGCCCTGTAGTCTTCATGTTTTTTTTTTTTCAGTTAGACTCTGGGTTAAATATCAGTGAAGGACAGAGATCCCCCCACCTCCCACTATAAGAGAGGAGGTGTATTTACATTCTTCATTGAGATGTGCCTATCAACTCTTTTTAAAAATATCCAAGGAATAAGCAAAAACTGAAAGTAGGTTGTCACCCATGAGACCCACTCATAAGGCCATGTCCACTGAGCACACGGCTCTAAAATGATTCCAAACTTCATGTTTCACATATTGTTGCCTTTACTAAGCAACTGAAACCCCCTCCCACCACCACTATGCACCCCAAAAAATGATGTTTCAGAGTAAGAGGAAATCCAGTATTAGGACATACAGAAAAGAACACTACCCTTGGTGTCATTGCCCCAACCCTCCCCGACACCCAACTGCCGCTCTAGTTTGACTTCTCGGGGATCCCAACACACAGCATGCCAGCACCTATTCTCACCCTTTGGTAAATGCCCTTTCCCAATTCTTTTTCCCACCAGATCCTTATCTATTCTTCAAAGCCCAATTCAAGTATCACCTCCACCATGAAGCTCCCCTGCAAGTTCAACTCAATGGGATCTTTTCTAAATTTCTATTGTTTCAAACTTCTTTTACCATACACTCAGGATGGGGTTGTTTTTGTCAACATTTCCACGTGATTAGTCCTATCCCCCACTTAGACAGTAGCCTTCACACATCATTTTTATTCCCCAAAGTATCTAGCATGATACTGATCACATAGCAGAGGCTTAGTTTCACTGTGTTGTTTAGATAACTATGTATAATAATGAAATATTGAAAATGGGATGACAAAAAGTCACACTTAAGGATTACAATCCAGTTTCCTCAATATAAGCAAACATCAGTCTTAATTGTGGCAAACCCAACCCCAACGACCTAATTCATCATTTAAGAACACATAAATAATTCATTTTTAAACATCCTTAGCTTCTAGGAGGAACAAAAGGTTACAGCCTTAAGCTTTGACAATAACCCTCAAACACATTCTGTAGAACAATGTGACCTGCAAAAGGCAGCTCAAAAATCATGCTGAGGATGAATTTCATTATGGCAAGACTAGATGGAAGGCCAGGGCTCCACTGTTGTAGTCATATTGATTTTCTGGAAAACTTGGTTTCACTAGTACTAGCTTTTATCCATTAAGCAGCAACCACTGCTGGGCATGTGAGACAAAAATTCTGAGAACCTAACATGAATGTGCTTTCATGCGAAATTTTGAGATTCAATTTAGTTATGTTATAGAACAGGAATCACTGAAAACAAGCTGACTCTCCAACAACAGAGGAACAGGTGAGTTAAAGCTAGTGTGCAGTGCGTCTCCCTTCCTGCCTTGTGTGACAGCCACGCTGCTTGGGCAGAACCTCCCCATGCCAAACACAAGCAGGTCCAAATCATCTCATCCTCCTCACCCTAAGCTACAGTGATTCTATCAGCTGTGGGCAAAAAACCAGCTCATCAGTTTGTGGCATTGCCTGGCTATAGTGACTAGTTTCTTCCCTGGCGGCTCAGATGGTAAGGAATCTGCCTGCAACATGGGAGACTAAGGTTTAGTCGCTGAGTCGGGAAGCTCCCCTGGAGAAGGGACCAACTACCCACTCCAGTATTCTTGCCTGCAGAACTCCTTGGACAGAGGAGCCTGGCAGGCTACAGTCCACAGGGTCGCAAAGAGTCAGACACAACTGAGTGACTAACACGCACACCAGCTGCAGTGACTGGTTTCTTCTAGTCCCATCAAAGTGAAGACCAGCTTTCATTCAACAGTCTGGGGAGATCTGTCTGGAAAATTCAGTGCTGTAGACTGAATTACATCTGCCACCCTCAAATTCATATACTGAAATCCTACCCCCAACTTTTGATTGTATTTGAGGATATGGCCTTCAGGAGGTATGAGGTCATGAGGGTGGAATGCTCGTGATGGGATCAGTGTCCTTATAAGAACAGACACCAAAGAGCTGGCTTCCTCTCTCTCTCTCTCTCTCTCTCTCTACCCACAGGCAGTATGAAAAGACCAAGTGAGGACAGAGAGAAGGCAGAAATCTATACCCAAGGAGAGAGACTTCAGATAACTGGCCCTGCTGGCACCTTGATCTTGGACTTGCAGTCTCTAGGATGGTGAGAAATAATTTCCTGTGGTTGTGGGATTTGGGTCTGGCAGCTCAAGCTGACTAAGACATCCAGTATGTAGGTGTGGATCCTGAAGTAGGAGGGGCTTTTTATAGCCCCTGAAGAAAGCCAGCCTGAGGATGGAGCCTTTTGAAGAAGAGCACATCTCTAGACAAAGAAATGGAAACAACATCCTGAGGACATCACTCCTAATCCCACCTGAAGTTTGGGCTTCTTTCATTCGCTAATAAAAGTCTTGTAGTATGCACAAATTATTTAGGCACAAGAATAAGGTTTAAGAAAGAACAAGGAGGGATTTCCTTGGTGGTCTGGTGGTTAAGGCTTCGCCTTCCAATGCAGGAGGTGCAGGTTCAATCCCTGGTCAGGGAGCTAAGATCCCACACGCTTCACAGGCAAAAACCCAAAACATAAAACAAAAGCAATATTATAACAAATTCAATAAAGACTCTAAAAATGGTCCATATCAAAAAAATCTTTAAAAAAGGAGAAATGGAAACATGAAAACATTGAATTTTCAGGGTAGGAAGATTGGCAGCTTCTCTTTTATTTCAAGTCAGTTCACCTTCATTACAAGCTTACAAAGGTCAGGTATATGCACTGCCTCATTTAATTCCCATTTTACAAGGAGGTAACTGTAAATGCAATTTTAATGTTTGTTCCATAAATTAAAACTTGCACATTAATAATTGAACTGTTAAAAAGATTACTTTATGTGCTCCTGGAAACCATTCTCCTATAGAATAGTAACAGTACAGAGGTTGGTTGACACAGAAGAATCACTCTACATAATACATTAAGGGCAGATGGACAATCTCTTATCCAAACAAGTTTACTAAAGAAAGGTAGTGCCCGTTGAACCTCACATAAATATCTTTTAACCCGGCCCTCTATTACAGTGATACCAATATGGTTCATAGATAAGATGACCACAAAACCAGGGACATGGTAAGGATTCAATAAATATTTGTTGAATTTTATAAACAACCATGCAGTTAATCCTCTATAATGTATTTCATTCCATGAATAGTGTTTATTCAAATGCTTCTGCTGAGATATAGCATTTTTATACTAGTATGTTCAAACTAGAACTAAGAACTGCTGTTGTTGTTTAATCTCTAAGTCATGTCCAACTCTTTTTTTGACTCCCTGGACTATGTAGCCTGCCAGGCTCCTCTGTCCATGGGATTTCCCAGGCAATAATACTGGAGTGGATTGTCATTCCCTTCTCCAGGGGATCTTCCCAATCCAGGTATCGAACTCATGTCTCCTGCATTGGCAGGCGGGTTCTTTACTGCTGACCCATCAGGGAAGCCCCAGAACAAAGGATTACATTCACCTGAATCCTCATCAAACTGGTATCTCATTACTCTCTCTGTAAGTCCTTGATATTTTAAATGTGCTGTGCTTCATAGTTCGGTATGCCTCTCCAGACCTATTCTCTACTCTGTGATCTTTATTGACAAGCTTCCAGGTGGGTTTGGCCAATGGAGAGAACAGTGTAGACAAGAGAATGAGGTTGGAATACTTATCCCTCTGACTTCCTTCTGTAGGGCCACCACAGGCTATCTCCTGTCATTAGCCACTTCCATACAGCTTGCCCCATCTCCAGACAATAGCAGTTGAAACCTCCACTGTGGCTAGTGCTAACAGAACCCAAAAACAACCCACTGTTTACAGCCCCAGCATATGACACAACTGCCTGTGATTCTGTTCCACACATAAAACTTGATCAAACTCACTACAGACTATCCAATTAGGGTGTTACATTTGATTTCTTCAGGATTCTGACTGATATACAATGCCCAAGTGACTTTGTAATGCAACTTGAAATCACAAATTATGCAGATGTGGGAGATAAGCCTCATATGTTGACTTAATGGCAGAGTATTAAATCTTCCAGCAGAAATACCTCAAATTTTTTTTCAAGTCTCCACAGAAACCAAAGGAGGGGGAAAAAATTTTAAGCCACCACTCAGTTTTATAAAAGCCATTTTGACTTCTTTTCTCTCCTCTACCGTTCTTGGGATTCTACGTTTCACCCCTCCCCAAATGTGAAAATAGGTGGGAGGAAGAGTACCACTGTAATTTACACCCGACTTTGTAGGTCAAAGTATGGAGGAATCCTGGGAAAGCCACAGCTTAGGAAGAGAAGGAAGGTGGGAACTTCAAGAGAAAGGGAAGTATGGGGGCGTGGGGTATGAGAATTAGAAAAGGTGTCCATGATAAAACATCAACACCAGCTGAATGAACTTCCATAGGGAGATGCTATGATACAAAACCATCATGGATGGCTATACAGCTTTCCCACCACACAACTCCAAGAAGCACCATATACTGTGTTACTCAATGGAAAGGCCATACAATCAGCAGACCTGCTGAATCTCACTCAGATCCCATGTTCCCACATGGTACTTTGGTGTGATTATCTAGACCGGATGCCACACCCTCCTTTTTAACCTCAAGCTTCTATCACTTGGATTCTATCACAGTGAATATGAGGAACAGACAAACCTTTGAGAGGTTCTGTGAGTGTACAAACTCAGCTTACTTTCTTTTTTTTTTTTTTATTCTCAGCTTACTTTCAATCATCAAAACATTCAGGAGATTCTTTAATGTGAGTAATTAACAGGGAAAGGGGGCTACTCTAGGACGGGCCAGCAATGTGCCCTCAAAATAACTTAAGGTATGTGTACATACCTTATGTATAATCTGAATTGTCTGTCATCATAAAAGCCTGGAACTCCAGCTGCTGTCAAAAAAATTTCTAAGATCAAGTAACACTGGGTTCATGTTCCCAAAAAGCCACCATCACTGGGGCTGAGTAACAGGCGTGTGCCCTTACATCAGGCCTTATGCCATCTGCCTTAGCAACTTACATTAAATCTTGGCTTCTGGAACCATCTGAGTGCAGCAAGCCTGAAAAATAAGAAAAGGAGTTCCTGACTTTCCCTTCTCCAGGCAGAAACAAAATGGTCATTGTCACCAGCAACCTATACAGCTCACTCTAATGAAAAGTAAGAAACACTTGAACCCTTGTGACTTACGGACAATCTCCTTGATTGTAAGAAGTGACATATAAGCTTTACCATCATTGATCAACAAACAGTAATATCCCCAGATTACAGAAAGACTTATCTATGTTAAGTTCCACACTCTCTCCATCTAGAACCCTTTATGAGAACTCCTTAACTTTCCAACGCATGCTGTTTTAGGTTTTACTCTCCACTGGGTCATAGACTGGGTCTCTGGCTACCCCATCCACCCCTCCAATCCACCTCAATCCCATCCTAGTAAGATGGTGAGAACATGTGCCCTCACCCGCAGTTTGGCCCCTCTGCCTCTGGAGGTCCAGGTTTGCCACACACTGACCTTTCTTTGGAGATTTACAACATACTCCACCACATCTCTAATGAGAACAGAGAAGGAAAATATAAGAGCTTTTCATGAAACAAATGGTGAGTCACTCACTCCTTTTTAAAATCTGTTAGTAGTACCATGACCATGATGAACAGAAACAAGTGCAACCCTGATGAAGCCTCAGCTAACTTCTCAGTCCCACAGTCTGTGAAGGCAGAGACAAAATTTTATGCCCTGAACAAGGCCACCCCTCCACACCTGATGCCCCTAGAACAGTTGTCATTTATCCACCACATAAGATTGCTATGGGAAGAGCCATGTACCTCTTTAGAGCTGGCACATGGGCGGCCTCCCAAGTCACCTCTGAAAATTCTGAAAGAGATGGCAATACCAGACCACCTGACCTGCCTCTTGAGAAACCTGTATGCAGGTCAGGAAGCAACAGTTAGAACCGGACATGGAACAACAGACTGGTTACAAATAGGAAAAGGAGTACGTCAAGGCTGTATACTGTTACCCTGCTTATTTAACTTATATGCAGAGTACATCATGAGAAATGCCGGGCTGGATGAAGCACAAGCTGGAATCAAGATTGCGGGAGAAATATCAATAACCTCAGATATGCAGATGACACCACCCTTATGGCAGAAAGTAAAGAAGAAGAACTAAAGAGCCTCTTGATGAAAATGAAAGAGGAGAGTGAAAAAGTTGGTTTAAAGCTCAACATTCAGAAAACTAAGATCATGGCATCCAGTCCTATCACTTCATGGCAAATAGATGGGGAAACAGTGGAAACAGTGGCTGACTTTATTTTTGGGGGCTCCAAAATCACTGCAGATGGTGACTGCAGACATGAAATTAAAAGATGCTTACTCCTTGGAAGGAAAGTTATGACCAACCTAGACAGCAGAGACATTACGTTGCCAACAAAGGTCCATCTAGTCAAGGCTATGGTTTTTCCAGTGGTCATGTATGGATGTGAGAGTTGGACTGTGAAGAAAGCTGAGCGCCGAAAAGTTGATGCTTTTGAACTGTGGTGTTGGAGAAGACTCTTGAGAGTCCCTTGGACTGCAAGGAGATCCAACCAGTCCATCCTAAAGGAGATCAGTCCTGGGTGTTCATTGGAAGGACTGATGCTGAAGCTGAAACTCCAATACTTTGGCCACCTGATGCAAAGAGTTGACTCATTGGAAAAGACCTTGATGCTGGGAGGGATTGGGGGCAGGAAGAGAAGGGGACGACAGAGGATGAGATGGCTGGTTGGCATCACCGACTCAATGGACATGAGTTTGAGTAAACTCCGGGAGTTTGTGATGGACAGGGAGGCCTGGTGCTGTGATTCATGGGGTCACAAAGAGTTGGACATGACTGAGTGACTGAGTGACCGAACTGAACTGAGACAGCATATTAAAAAGCAGAGACATTACTTCGCCAACAAAGGTCTGTCTAGTCAAGCCTATGGTTTTTCCAGTAGTCATGCATGGATGTGAGAGTTGGACTATAAAGAAAGCTGAGTGCCATAGAACTGATGCTTTGTACTGTGGTGTTGGAGAAGACTCTTGAGAGTCCCTTGGACTCCAAGGAGATACAACCAGAGCATCCTAAAGGAAATCAGTCCTGAATATTCATTGGAAGGACTGACGTTGAAACTGAAACTCCAATACTTTGGCCACCTGATGCAAAGAACTGACTCATTTGAAAAGACCCTGATGCTGGGAAAGATTGAAGGCAGGAGGAGAAGGGGATGACAGAAGATGAGATGGTTGGATGGCATCACCAACGCAATAGACATGAGTTTGAGTAAACTCTGGGAGTTGATGATGGACAGGGAGGCCTGGCATGCTGCAGTCCATGGATTCACAAAGAGTTGGACACAACTTGTTGTAGCCACGCATACTGGGAAACAAACTCACTCAGAAGGACAATGCAGATAGTGAAGTGCAGTTTATTACACTGGCTGGCCCAAGGCAGAGTCTCCTCTTAGACAAGGACCCCAACCAGCATTTGTGAAAATCTTTTATACCCCATGTGTACGTGTCCGAACCCACCACCCCAAATTCCTTGAGAGTTACATAAACTAAGGAAGGGTAAATACAATCCCAATAACCCCATCACTCATGTGCCATGTGCTCAGACAGTTAAACAATTAGCCAATAATCAATAAGCACGAGGTTACACTCCAATAGGTACAGAAAAATTTATGGCCTGTCTGGCGGAAGGGGTGATTAGTGTATATGTTCTCTTAGGCGATGAGTAACCTGGATACGATCTTCAAGGTTCCCCTGTCCGGAGGGAGACTTATCCTTCTGTTGTTGTTACCATAGACACTAAACACAGAGTTTAGAGTCCATTGACGAGGTGCCTGAGCATGATCAGCACGAACAGGCCTAAGACGGAGTCCAGGCCCCATGAATTCCTTCACAGACTGAGTGACTGAACTGAACATGACAGAGTGTTATTCTTTATGCAAAAGATAATAACCAAGTTTTACGTCAGTAACAAGTATGCATTTTTTTTAAAATTTTCTCTCTCATTAGAATCTTTGTCTACATGAGGTCTAGCCTTCATCATGGGCTTCTTCAGACCTAACTAGGATCTCCTGTGACTAGAAAGAAACGTGAAGTGTGGGCCCTAACAAATCAGAGGGAAATGTGTTAACTGGACACCGCTTTCAAAGGGTCATTCCAAAGATAAATAAATTTTTGTTCACAAGGTTTTTTGAGCTCTCAAGAAAAAAGATGTGCTAGCATCTGGTCCTATTAATAATTTCTTTGATTCTCATTTGTGCTCATACCGACACTAGCAGCATGTAGCCTGCTTCATTCATTCATGCGTGCACTTTAAATTTACGTAGGAAAGTAAACACTGTGCCCTCTTACTTTTTTCAAAGTCTACATTTACACAGAAGCTGGGGTGGGGGCAAGGACAAACAAAGCCTCTTTCATCCTACTTCAAATCTAAGTCTATAACTCCTTGTAATTAGCTTTTTTCCAGGAAAATAAGGTACAGCATGGTGACTATAGTTAATACTGTGTTATATACTTCAGATGTGCTAAAGAGCAGATTTGATGTGTTCTCATCACAAAAAGGGTAACTAGGTGAGGTGACAGATGTTACCTGTTAGCTTGATTGTGGTCGTCATTTCACAATGCATACATATATCCAATTATCATGTTATACACCTTAAAAACAAATGCCATGTATCAATGCATATATGGAATCTAGAAAAATGGTGCAGATGAACCTATTTGCGGGGCAGAAATAGAGACACAGACACAGAGAAAGGACTTGTGGACACAGGAGGGGAAGGGAAGGGTGGGATGAATTGAGAGAGGTAGCACTGACATATACACATTACCATGTGTAAAACAGCTAGCTAGTGGGAACCGCACAGGGAGATCAGCTCGGTGCTCTCTGATGACCTATTAATAGAGGGGTGGGATGGGTTGAGGGAGCTAGGAGGAAGGCTCAAGGGGGAGAAGATATATGTATGCTTATAGCTGATTCATGTTGTACAGCAGAAACAAATGACATTGTAAAGCAACTATACCCCAATTAAAAAATGGTATACACCTTAAATATATACAATTTTGTTTGCCATTTCTATCTCCATAAAGCTAAGGGAAATGGCAAACCACTCCAGTATTCTTGCACGCGAAATCCCAAGGACAGAGGAGCTTAGTGGGCTACAGTCCATGGGGTTGCAAAAGAGTCGGACACAACTTAGCGACTAAACAACAAAAGTTAGGGGAAGGAGGGGGAGGCAAATGTTCCAGCAAGTAGCTTGCCCTGTCCTAGAGGTACCATCAATCCCTGGTACCAATCTCTCAAGGCCACTGCCCACTGAAAGAACTCTATCCAGCCAGATCCAAGTTTTAAATTACCCAGCCCTCTCAACTCCTGAAAGATAGGAAAGGAAAAGCTAAGGAAGGTGAGTGACTACAGCAGTAACAGCAGGGCTAAAGCTGAGACACAAACCAACAAATGTAAGGAAGTTCCGCATCAAGGCCGCCACAGAATCTTAAAGCAGGTCTGTTGTGTTTCGCTCCTACAGGAGCACATCTGGCCTTCCGTCAGCAGGTCTCTGAGCAGTGGGCAACGTTATCACACCATATGTGCTGAGTGCAACAATGGGGCTGATTTATGTTAGTGAACACAAGGGTTTTTCTTGGTATTTCGTCTCCTTGTTATTTCAAGAGAAATGTAAGGGCAGATTTATTCTGCTGTTACAGACAGGCTCCTAGAGTTTGTTTCTTTAAAGCTGATAGTTTCCAGGAGGGTGAGGCAGATCTGTTTTCTACAAAAAGTTGGTGACAGCTAGGAGTTCCTCTCTTCCTTCTCTACTAAAATGAAAGGAGATTTACTCGCATCCCCACCCCCATGCAAAACTCATTCTAGAATCATGGACAAAGGACAAAGTCAAAGAATATGGTAGAGAAGCATCACTCCATACTCTTAATGCTTCCATGTGGCCTCTCCTGTTTTTTCCTAATTCTTTCCTCTCCTTGGGGAGTAACTCCCACCAGCAGTGAATGACTTCATAAGGCTGATCAGGGAAACCCCAAGACAGTCAAATAACTAGGTGGAAATTTTGGAGATAGCAGGCCAGCTCTACCATCTTCATCTCCACTGAAGAAGTCTTGTCACCGAAGTGGGTCAAAAGGAATTATTATTGCTTGTGGGATATACAAACACACGCCAAGGGCTATCGCCACATGCCCCACAGGGTTCATTCATCTCTAGTCCTTTGAGGCTGCTGCTGCTGAGTCGCTTCAGCCGTGTCCGACTCTGCACAACCCCATAGATGGCAGCCCACTAGGCTCCCCCATTCCTGGGATTCTCCAGGCAAGATCACTGGAGTGGGTTGCCATTTCCTTCTCCAGTGCATGAAAGTGAAAAGTGAAACTGAAGTCGCTTGATCGTGTCTGACTCAGCGACCCCATGGACCGCAGCCTACCAGGCTCCTCCGTCCATGGGATTTTCCAGGCAAGAGTACTAGAGTGGGTCGCCATTGCCTTCTCCCCTTTGAGGCTAGGGAACATTTACCTCACGTGTCTCTAATTTCCTACCTCACCAGGTGCCACCCGCACTCCTGAACCTGAACTAGCCAGCACCCTCAAGTCATGTGACAGTCCCACAATAGCCTGAAGCACACCTGCCCTCCCAATGCAGGTCCCTCAAATCCTCCTTCGTAAGATCTCCCACTTCCTCTCATCAACAGACACCAGACAGGTCCAAAGGATTCTAAAGCTTAAAGAAACACAGCCTGAGGTGTAAGTGGCTGAGAGCCAATCTCGTCTCTACTTCCACATGAACTGTTGGAAACAGGGATGAATTTCTAGTTGGTAGAAAGACAGACGATGAGACAAAAGGGGAGGGAATCATCTTGCGCCTTGTGGGGAAGAGGCACACTTTTAGGCTGACTCTCAATTTTACCAGACTATCTACCTCCTTACATGTCCCCCATCACCTCTCTCTTACTCGCTTCTTTTTCCTAATAGATCAGGAAAAGATGGCGCATTGAATTAGCAACAAAGCCAAGGGCAAGAACCTAGAGTCTGGAGGAACCTTCCTCCTTTGGCTAACAGATCTCCTTGCCTTACAATAGTAAGGTTTTCTTTCCCTCATCTACTTCATTCAAATTGAGAAGGTGACTTTGACAATCAAATTCAACCTATAACCTGAAAAAGCAAAGTAAGGCATTTGAGAACACATGTATTTATAAAGCAGTCACAAGTGCAGTTTTAGACTCAAGCCAACTTCAGTTTGGGTCTTTGTCACAAACTACCTGCATCATTTAGGGTAGTTATGACCCCTCTAGATTTCAGTTCTCTCATCTGTAAAATGGGGTTATTCATACCCATGTCATTAAGTGCTGAAAGGCCTGAATGAGATAAAGTCTGTGGACACTTAACAAAGTGCCCGGCATATTGTGAGTGCTCAGTAGCAGCTGGTTTTTGTTGGAAAGGGGGTTGTGGTGATCGACAGAACCCTTTCCTACCACATCGAACATTAGCTGAGAGGTTGTGTGTCTTCCTTGTCCTTGACCACAGTACCATACAGACTGCAGATGCCATCAATATCTATTGGACAGAGTAAAAAGCAAGGTGTGAACAGTCAATTAAGCTATTCAACAAGTGTCTGTTAGGCACTGCATTTCATAGAGTACCGTAAACTCTGGAGATAAAGCTGTAAAGAGCAGATAAACTCCCTGCCCTAACAGAGTTTACATTCTAGTGGTAAAAGGCAGATAATCAACAAGTAAACAGGCAGGTAAAAGGCAGATAATCAACTGGTGCACTGGGATAACCCAGAAGGATGGGATGGGGAGGGAGGCGGGAGGGGGGCTCAGGATGGGGAACACATGTACCCCATGGCTGATTCATGTCAATGTATGGCAAAACCACTACAATATTGTAATTAGCCTCCAATTAAAATAAATAAATTTGAAAAAAAAGTAAACAAATGACATAATTTCCCATGATGATACAGCAACATGAACTATGAGATGTTAAGGAGAATTATGGAATGAAGAATAAGTTAGAGCGAGGAGTAACTCTGTACAGGTGCATTCGTGAAATCACCTTTGCAGAAATGGTAAATCTAAGCGTTGAATGGTAAAGTGTTAACCACAAGAAGATCTAGAGGCAGAGGGTTCTGGAAGCAAAAAGAAAGACCCAAAGTCCTAACAAGCATTTATTATTTGAACAACAGAAAAGCTGCCTGCATGGTAAAAGCATGGTGACTATGTGAGCATGTATGATGTGGGGTGGGAGAGAGCCGAAGCAAGGACAGAGGTGAGGGAAAACGAGGGTAGTCTGAATTTTATTCTGATTACGATAGGAAGGCATGCATCAAAAGTTTTCAGTATTTTCTCAGAAAAGATGCCTGCTTGGTGCATGACTATATGATGATGAAGCAAATGAGGCTGTTCTGGCTCCTGTGTTTCATGCAAATATAGCAGGCACGGTTGTCAAAGCAGGTACCTCTGTGGCTGGTACTCAGAGTGGTTGTATCCAAGGAATGAATTTCCTCAGAAGAAAAAGGAAAAATCAAGACTTGCTTTTAACTTCAGAGAAAAGAGAATTAGATCAAACTTATCAATTCATTCAACGGCAGAAGTCTCTAAAGATTTAAGGAAGTGAGGTAGGGGAATCTTGCTTTGAATCCCTTCTCAATCAGAAAGATTATAAAATCTTACCTCTGTAAGAGACCATTTCTCTCTTTGCGTTAGAGTTCAAGCATCCCATTTACTAGGATTCATATCCTAGCCTCCAGGAAGTAAAATTTTATAATGATTAATCTAAACCTCCATAACTCAGAAAAACCCGGGAATGGGATTGTGCCACCCTAGTACTATATCATCCCATGTCTCGTTAGGAAAACAGAAACCACTACAGGTACTGCAAACAGAAGGAATTTAATGTAGGAAGCAAACACGTGAAAGAGGTGACAGAGAGCAATGATAACAGGTGAAGTCAACCAGAGGTCAGTAATTGCAAGGAGTTGCTTCCATCCTAGGACCCGAGGAACAAAAGGAAAATGTTATTCGAAGTCCATGATCTCAGGATTTCCCTACTGGTCCAGGGGTTAAGAATCTCCTGCCAATGCAGGGGACACAGGTTCAACCCACGGTCCGAGAAGATCCCACATGCAGCGGAGCAGTTAAGCCAGTGTGCTACAACTACCGAGCCCGCATGCTGCGCTGCTGAAGCCTGCACGTCTAGAGCCCGGGCCGCACAAGAGAAAGCCACTGCAATGAGAAGCCCACGGACCACAACTAGAGATCAGCCCACGCTCACCACAACCGGAGAAAGCCCACACGCAGCAACAAAGACCCAGCATAGCCAGAAATAAAAATAAATTAAAAACTTAAAAATTAAACAAAGAAATAAAACAGTCCATAATCTCCATGCCACCGCCAGAACATTCAATGCTGGTGTTACTGCAACAGCCGTGGTTTCTTTGAAGAAAATCTGGAGCCTAAAGTTGTCCCCAGCGGTCATTACTACTGGAGGCAGAGTCTGCAGGGACTTTGTTGCTGGAATACCCACCACCTTGGGCAGGATGCATAGAGTCCAGACTTGTCGACCACCACTCCTACCTTTGCGGCACTTCAGAAGTATATAAAATATTGTTACCTTCCACATGCCTCCTAATCTCCCATGAGTGCCTCCAATTTGTAGAAGGTAACTATAAGTCATTTGGCAGGGGAATTTTAGAAATGCAGTTTGCAGAATTCTAGCCCCCTATTCTCAGGATACATACATAGGAGAGCATGGAGGAGCGAGAATGGAGCCAGAAGCCAAGAGACAGGTAAGTAGCTCTTCTCTTGATCTTCACTTAGAAGTCCTAGTAAACTAAAAACTGCTTGGAGATTTTCTGAGAAGTGTTTGGGACTATAAAGAAGAAAAGGGAGAACCTGAAAATCTACAGAACGGCAGAGGATAAGCTTGCAAGACAAGCGAAAACTATAGTGCTTCCCATCTCCTCTTTAA
Organism: Cervus canadensis; assembly: GCF_019320065.1. Classification (NCBI taxonomy): domain Eukaryota; kingdom Metazoa; phylum Chordata; class Mammalia; order Artiodactyla; family Cervidae; genus Cervus; species Cervus canadensis. The sequence goes on from NC_057399.1 coordinate 18,647,968, forward strand.
GTTACTTTCCCTGACCTGTCAATCTTTTCAATAGACCAAACAAGCCTCATTCGCACTAAAGTATAAAGGACTAATAATAATTTCAATAATAGCCAATACAGTATGCAGAAAAAAAACTTAGAAATATCAAGTCATTTTAAAATAAATAATCCCTAAAATGTTCTATATGCCAGAATATAAAATCTTGTCCTTCAGTTCACACAATCTAAGGATAGCGCCTTGCTTCAAATAAAATGTGGATGATACAGGTAATAAGTACAGAGGAATAGTAACACAATGAAATTTAATCTAAAACAGTTTCTCAACCTCAGCACTACTGGCATTTTAGGCCAGGTAACTCTTTATTGTGGGGAGCTGTCATTTGTATTTCAGGACATTTAGCAGCAGCCCGGACTGATAGTATGTCCAACTTGTGACAAGAATTTCTCCAGACATTGCCAAATGCTTTCAGCGTGCAAGATCTAAAATATCTCAGAGAACCTTAAACAAAAAATTAGAGTACATGTAGATATTGCCTAATGAGAGGAAGGGAGGGATTTCAGGCAGTAAAAAATCAAATGCAAAGGTAAGAAAACAGAACAGCAATGAGGCTGGACAATAGGGTATAAGGAAGGAAATGGAAGGATACAGCTGGGAGGCAGAAAGTGTTTACTAAGCCAGGTTATACATTTGAGCTTTAATCTCTAGACAATGGGGAGTTATTGAAGGATCTGGGATGGGGCAATGATTTATACAAATGTATGACTGCAAGCATGTTTTTGGTGGCTGTGTGGATAACAGAATAAGGGGAAAGGAGATGAGAAGAAAGGAACTCAGTTATCTATTTGTCATCATCCTGACCAGATAATAAGGATCGATATGAAGTCAAGGTGAATGATACTTAGGAGAGGGAAACAGGACAATTTAGTGATAAAGTACATATGGAAAGCAAAGAAAAGGAGTACAGGAATTGCAGGTTGAAGGCTCAAAACAGAAAAATAGAGCAGGCTGAGAAATGATCTATCTTTGAAAAGTCAGTGTCAGCTGCTCAGTCAAGTCCAACTCTTTGCGACCTCATGGACTATAGCCCACCAGGTTCCTCTGTCCATGGAATTCTCCAGGTAAGAATGCTGGAGTGAGTAGCCATTCCTTCGCCAGGGAATCTTGCTGACCCAGGGATCAAACTCAGGTCTCCTGCACTGCAAGCAGATTCTTTACCCTCTGAGCCACCAAGGAAGCCCAAGGATCTGTCTTTAGGTTGCATATAAAGTGTGAGCTGTCTGTGAGACATCCAGGTCAAGATTTCTACTGGGTAATTATACATGCTCAGGAAAGCTTCCTGGGCTAGATCTGTTTGGGGATCTTCAGGCTAGACAGCAATCAACACGCTCACGAGTTACATCATGGAGGGAGAGCAGACATCAAGAGAAAAGACCTGCGGATAGGCTTTAGAGGAATATTAACTTTTGGCAAAGGGAGAAGTCGAGGACTTTGATGACCCAATAGAGATCTGAATCCACTTGCTTTCAGAGGGGCCACTTTGTAGGGATGTGCAGTTTTCTAGGCTGCACTCAATAGCTCAAGTTAGGAGTAGACTGAGTTTGGGTAGAATCTGACTGCACTGTCCAACAGAATATGGTAGAAAGGATGCTATTTGAGATTCTAGGACAGGCCCTTAGACACTGGCAGAATCTACTTCTGGTCTGTGGAATACTCTCTTGGATCCCAGGCCAACCGTGGAAGAAGTTCAACTACTCTGTTGGAAGGACGATGCGGAAGGGCTGAGACCACACAGAGAGCATGGGTCCAGCTGAGCTCCGCAACCGCCTAGCCTCTTCCATCAAGTGGCTAGACACGTGAGCAAAGCTAACCAGGACCCTCCAGACCAGTTGAGCATTGATGGACCCAGTCCACACCACACACTGGGTCCTGCCCAAGTTCCAGACCCACAAAAGCATGACGGGAAGTGATAAGAAGCTGTGGTCACAGTGTAGCTGAAGACTTCAGAAGCAGAGCTATCCCAAGTTTGACATGGGCTGGGGTCTCACCCTGGGAATGGATTGCAAGGCTAGGTGGTGATAAGATCCCAGCAGTTATTAGGAATGTGGGGGAGAAAATTTGCCACAAGACTGGGGAAAGGGGGGGGAGCTTACCAGGTTCAAATTATTGCTAATCGTTCCTGGCTGTTCTTATTTTACAAAAAAAAAAAAAGGATTCAAGGAGGAAAATTGTTCACCAGCAGTCACCTCAGCTGCCACTGTGATGCCTGGTGACACATAATTAGAAAACAAATGACAGATTAGTTTAATAATATTCATTAGCAACTAATGAAACTGACAGTGTTTCCTATTGAAAGTAGGTTGGGCTGTTAGTAGATTTTAAGCAAATTCTGCTCCTCCCCTCCACCCTCTCTCCATACCCTTCTTCAGCTGCCTTTCAGCTAGAATCTGGGGGGTTATGGGGGTGCAAATGGGTCATAAAATGCTGCACACAGGGTGAGATGGTTGAGGGGACAAAAAGAACAAGAGGAGACAAAATCAGAGTGGAAGAGGTGTGATGCCCGGGAGTCTTGGGAGGAGAGAAGAGATGAAGAAGGGGGTGAGTGTAAACCCACGCCTCCCCAGCTGTCTTCAGACCTCTAACTTCCGTCAAAGACAACATTTCCACTTGCCACGGGAAAGAAATGGTTAACAGGGGAAAAGAAGGGGGGAAAAAAAATCAGTGCTTGCTTTCAGGCATTGTTTTCTTTCTTCTTAGAAAAAATTTATCCTAAGTAAGAATTTTAACGATATGCAGAAATCATAGCTGTCTCGCTGAATCGCTGTAGGACTGACCCCCCTTGACAGTTCTTAAATTATTCAGCTATCAAGGGCCTGCTAAACATTAAATTAAGCATCCTCTCTCCCCTGTCCTAAACCATTAAGTTATGCAAATGCACAGATAATGGGGCATATGACAGCTGGAGGCATTAATCACGAAGCTCTCTCTCTGGGCTGTTGTTATGTAGAAACTGCATCTGCCAACAGACCGAACAGCCACAATTAGATCTCACTTAATGGAATGAGGAGACACTACCTAGCCCTCCATGCTCGTGTTAGGTTGTAGACCTGGGAGTGAATAAGACACTTGGGAGAGCTGCTGGCTCTCATCCTCCCTCTCCTCCCTCTCCCCCTGCTCTCTTTTTAATACCTGCTCCTCCAATTGAAATGAAAAATTACCTGTAATTGTTATCATTTGCAAACAAAACCTGTCAGAAGACAAACCTGCTGTTTACAATGGATGTTTCTGTTGTTCCCCAGTAGGGCTCTTTGGGGAATTTCCCTGATTTTTTTTTTTTTAACAAATTCTCCATCTTGGAGGAGAGGCTTGGGCTTGGGCAGAAGCAAACAGACCTCCCATCACAGCCTCCAAATGACTGTCTGGGAGGCCAGGCTGACTTTCCCCCCAAGACTATTTGCTAGAACACTCACCAGCTTACCTGCCTTGCTCCCATCCATACCTTATCATATGGGAAAGGCGGCAGACAGAGACTAAACCAGGGTCTCCCCACTGCAGTAAGGGGTGAATTAAATGGGCTGGGAGACACCCCACCGTCTTCCCAAGAACTTTCATTGTGCTTCTTCATGATTTAACACTCAAGTCACAGCATATGTATTCTTTAAAATCCAAGTTGTTAAGCATTTATAGGCAGCCAGTTGCTTTATCTTTTGTCTGTTCAGTGTTTTGGGGGTTTTTTAGTTTTATTTTGGAGCTCTGAGGATAACACTGATGCCTTTGTAGGAACCATCTATATATATGCAGATAGGCAACTCGACAAGGAGTTGAGTAGACCTACCTTCTTTTTATACCAAAACACTGATTTCCAACTGGGTGTCTCAAGAACCCTGTGGTTCTACAATCCTTCTTGGTAAGTAGGAGGCCCACTGTGGGAGAGACAGATGATCACCATCCTCCCCAACCCCCAATAGCAGCAGGAGCACTGCTCAACATAACAGCTAAGTAGATGAAACCATTTTTTAAGTTCTGTTTTTTAAAAACAAAAAAATGTTTGGGAAACCACTGTTCTAAAATAAAGTCATGGAAACATTTAGACTTGGTCCCTGGCAACAGGCATTCGATCTCAGAGCTGTTCTTCCTGTCTGCTGAATGCAGAATCACTAAACTGCAAACAATCAATGGTACTGTTTTTCCTCCTTTCCTTGAAAGTTCTCCAACACTCTGAGGAAGACTACATGTGTTTATGAGCCAGAAACACAGAGCAGAAAGGAGGAGTGATAATTTGCCAACTGTAGAAGCCAGCCTGTCCTCCTCTTCCACCTCTCCCACCAACTACAGTTCAGTTCAGTTCAGTCGCTCAGTCGTGTCCACCCCTTTGCAACCCCATGAATCACAGCATGCCAGGCCCCCCTGTCCATCACAAACTCCCAGAGTTTACTCAAACTCATGTCCATCGAGTCAGTGATGCCATCCAGCCATCTCATCCTCTGTCATCCCCTTCTCCTCCTGCCCCCAACCCCTCCCAGAATCAGGGTCTTTTCCGATGAGTCAACTCTTCGCAGGTGGCCAAAGTATTGGAGTTTCAGCTTCAGCATCAGTCCTTCCAATGAACACCCAGGACTGATCTCCTTTAGGATGGACTGGTTGGATCTCCTTGCAGTCCAAGGGACTCTCAAGAGTCTTCTCCAACACCACAGTTCAAAAGCATCAATTTTTCGGCGCTCAGCTTTCCTCACAGTCCAACTCTCACATCCATACATGACCACTGGAAAAACCATAGACTTGACCAGACAGACCTTTGTTGGCAGAGTAATGTCTCTGCTTTTTATATGCTATCTAGGTTGGTCATAACTTTCCTTCCAAGGAGTAAGCACTAACACCCATATCAGACTATATCAGACTTAGCTCTGAGCTGGGTCAGCACACCCCTAACTTTGACATGCAGACAGAGCAAATCTGTGCAGAGATAAGGAAAAGGCCAGCTGCAGGGAGTCCATAATCATCACAAAGGGGGAAACACCCAGGTTTCTGAGTAAGATTGAGTTCAGTCAGCTCAAGCATCAAGAAAATGCACTACATTCTTTCCAAGCCTTCCAGGCCTGCCTGCTCTCTACTGTCTTCTCCTCAAGCTTCAATTCTTTCTCCCAAGGCCCCCCACACCAGGCCGAACCCAACCCACAAGGATTCAGGTACTTCTTTCCTCCTCTGGAACACTGGCCCCCCGAACTCCACTTGACCCTCCCCTACTCCATCTTCCCACAAGTCCCTTAGTGCAGCAGTCCCCCACCTTTTTGGCACCAGGGACCACTTTTGTGGAAGACAATTTTTCCACAGTCCTGGGAGAAAAGAGATGGTTTTGCGATGATTCAAGCACATTCCATTTATTGTGCACTTTATTTCTGTTTATTACATCAGCTCCACCTCAGATCATCAGGCATTAGATCTCGGAAGTTGGAGACCCCCGCCTTAGTGCCTCAAACACAAATCTGTGTGGCTTTTCCCCATCTAGAAGTCACAGCTTTGGTGGCATTACTCCAGGAGCCTTCCCTGACCTTCCTCCCCTACCCGTGCCTCATGAGCATAACTGACACCCCCTTCCACACTTATAGCCCACCCCCCCCATTACTTGTTTGTAGCTTTCGCACTATGTCGTCATGTATTTGCATGTTTGTCTCCATCAACAAACTCAAGGTCTGGACGAGGGCAGGTTCCAGATCCACTCACTGCTAACTGTTGCCTAAGCCAGTGCTTCAATGTTAAGGTGTCTCAAACCATGAGTCACCAGGATCTTACTTGAAAAGCAGACTGATTCAGCAAGCCCAGAGTGGGGCCTGAGAGTCTACATTTCTAACAGGCTCCCTGAGATGCCAATACTGCCTGTCCGTGGACCACACGTCCAGTAGCCAGGCCCTAAGTGACCTTCAAATCCAGTCTCTATGTCATATTCCCAGTGCTCGGTACACAATACAAGGTTTTAATAATAACCTCCCCCAACCAGTTGTTAAATGATGAGCTGATAAGTCTACCTACTGATTCTCATGTCTAATAAGCCCATAGTAAGATGCCATTCTCTTAGGCTACTTGTCACTAGAAACAATTCAGGTGCGCAGACAAACGGATCACTAGTCCCCTGACTCATATGAAGGTTCACCAGTTTACCTCAATAGGAAGCTGACTCCTCCTTCCCCACTGCCTCAGTTCAGTCAGGCCAACACTGTCACCCCCAACACTGTCACCCCCAACAGTTCCAGCACAATTTGTTTTCTTTGAAGCACTAGTACTCAACTGTAAAAATCATCATCCATGCATCCCTTCCCCTGCTCATTCCCCATCTTCCCACTGAAGGGCCAGGTCCATGGAAGCGTGTCTGTCTCTCACTCCATCACTTCATGGGAGCAGAACACGCCTTGCATTTAAGCATCAGAAATGCCCCCAAACCACTGGGGGTCACCGGAAGCAGCGGTATCCCACACATTCCCCTGGGCCCACCTCTTGTTTGTGTGTGGAGATTTTTGAACCACTCTTGCTCTTCTTCCGCTTATCAACACTGAATGACTCCATAAGCCAAAAAGGCAGAAACTCCATAGAAAAAACTATATTTTCACCCTGGAACAGAGGCAGGGATTTATCTGGAGAGTGCTCTTGTCATTTTTTAACCTCAGTTGGTTTTTTAAACGTTGGAGTCCTCTGGAAATGTTGATTTGCACGAAAAGCAAACAAGCATACTCTTTTGTAATGATCTTTATTTCTGAGGACCCTTGTACCTCCTGTGCTGTTAACATGTGCTCTGAGGCTGAGGAAAGCTTTCCATTTTCGTCCCAGTGCTTCAATCTTCTAAGGAAGCTATTTAACAAAGAGCCAATCCATGAAGACTGGCTTGGGGTAGGGGGTAAATAAAGCTGGAACATGACTTCACTAAGACAGCTTTGAAATTCAGAACAATACTTAACACTGCAGCTGAGGAGATTTGCATTTTCTGCCACTAAGAACTGGGCTTGGATAAGAACACCGGAAGTTTTACTGTGTTCCTTAAAAATTCAGTTACACAATTATCAGAAACTCTTCAGCTAGAGAAAATTGAGAAGGAGGGTAGGAGGGACAACTACAAGCCTCTCCACCCTCTACTCTGAATTTCTAGCTATTTTGTTCAGAAGTATTTTAGGAGTAACTGACAGGAACCCAAATCATACCAGCTTAAGCTGAAATATAGAAGGAATTCATAGGCTCATGTAATTGTCAAGTTCATGAAAAGATGTAGCATTAGGCATAACTGGCCCCAAGATCTCTACAAAGGTCTGGTGTTAGAAGGTCAGTTGTTTTTAAATCCTTCAGCAAAGACATGTGACATCATGTCTATGTTGGTTCAGCTTCAATTCTAGGGACAATCTGTAGCCCTAATATTGACAGAAACATTATACAAAAAAGGGAACCTACAAGAGACAATGACACACACTTCAATTATCCAAATTTCTATCAACACCAAGGCTTTGCCAATTAACAGTGAGACTAAGAAGACAGGGGTTAATTAATTAACATGATGAATGTTAAGAATGAGTTATTAATGGTGGAGTTAAAGATATTCAAAAATATGCAGACTAGCAAATATTTGAGACATTCCTCCCCCTGCAAGAAAAATGCTGGTATATCATTTCTGCGAGACGTAGGGTTTTCACCCCCGGTGATCCCCTCCCAGTGCTTCATCCCGAATCAGGCATGTGTCAAGCTATAGGTCTGGCAGATTTCTGATTATTTATGCAGATCTTAATGGTAGCTCAGCTGGTAAAGAATCCGCCTGCAATGCAGGAGACCTGGTTCAATTCCTGGGTCAGGAAGATCTCCTGGAAAAGAGATAGGCTACCCACTCCAGTACTTTTGGGGTTCCCTGGTGGCTGAGTTGGTAAAGAATCTGCCTGCAATGTGGAAGACCTGTGTTCGATCCCTGGGTTGGGAAGATCCCCTGGAGAAGGGAACAGCTATCCACTCCAGTATTCTGGCCTGGAGAATTCCAAGGACTAAATATTCCATGGGGTCGCAAAGAATTGGACACAATTGCGCGACTTTCACTTTCACTTAATGGAAAAGAATCCTGCCTCTAGGATTTCATTATCTCTGCCTCAAGCAAACCTTGCAAGCAAAGACCTTGATGTGGCCACTCTGCAGACACAGGGTGGACTCTTACCCAAAATTGGATTTGGAGGTGAAGACTGGCTTGCGTTTTTATTATGCTTAGAGGGTGGGGCCGGGGACAGGGTTTGCACAAAGAAAGAGGCTTGAGTGGTTTGAATTCACCCCCCACTCTGCTCCAGCAACAAAGGAAGGAACACCCAGGCTTTCTGACCCTTACCCACAATTGGGGAAGAGGAAGGAAGGATGCCAAGAAGTTGTCAGAAAACATCAAAAAAAAAAAAAAGAGAGAGCAGCCTCTTTACTGCAGACCTTAAAAAAAAAAAAAAAAGAAATCAAGATTTCTAAATTTGTAAAGCTAGTAGAATACATCAAACTATGTGGCTCCTGCTCACACTTACATGCACTTATTAGGTATCTGCCTGTGTGATAACATTTTTGTGAGACCTGCTTTCCTTATCATCAGGAAGTAACGTTAGAGGGCAGTCAACCCTACCCACCTTAAACATTTTGATGGTTAAAATCACCAGTCAGAAACTACCCACGGGCTCACATGAACCATTTGTTTCAGATAGCTTTACAAGTCCCCGCTTACCTTTATGTCACACCCATTTTCAGGCAGATTCTCTGCAGGTGGTGACAAAGGTAAGCACACTGGCCACACAATCCCAGCCAATGGACAGGTCTCCATTCTGACAAAGTCATATCAGGCTTGGGTCACGTACCCGAACTGGAACCAAACCCCTGACGACCAGGCCTGGTTCCCCTGCCCTGGGAACAGACACGCAGGCATGCACGCATGCAAACATGCACAGACACACACTCATACACACAGGCAGTAAATACGACTGTACAGGCAGAATTAGTCCTGGCAGAGAAGAGTTTAGGCGCCGAGGTTTAGAGCCCCTCTCACTCAGCATCTCATGTGACCCAAGGAAGCTTTAATTATCCAGTGGTAGTTTCGCCACATTCTTGCTTCTCCCCCTAAGGCTTCCTTCCTTCAAACCACAATTTCCCAAAGTGGTCTTCTGCTGATCACCTTGGAAGTTTGGGAAACAATCAATGGATTAAACGAAGTCAAAAAATTTGCTTCTGCCGTACTTCTGCGGGTCTCACCATGCTAATGAGCACCTTGAACCACTGAAAAGAAAGCAGCATGCCACTTCTCACACTGGGCTACTAAACAATTTGGTTCCCCTTCACTACTCTAGGAGGAAGATCTTCTGAAATGAATTCCATGGAAAGTGGTTTGAAAAAACACTGTTCTCCAGAACAAACTGGCTTTTCTTTTCTTTAGATGTGGAAAGATCTATACACAACAGATCTCATTAAAACTTTTTCTTCTTTAATCTACTCCAGGGTTTGATCCCTGGCTTTGCCCTTTATTGACTATGTGACTTTAAACAGTTGCTTCAGAGAGAACAGCATTGAAACATGTATATTATCAAGTGTGAAACAGATCACCAGCCCAGGTTGGATGCATGAGACAAGTGCTCAGGGCTGGTGCACTGGGAAGACCCAGAGTGATGGGATGGAGAGGGAGGCGGGAAGGGGGAAATCAGGATGGGGAACACATGTAAATCCATGGCTGATTCATGTCAATGTATGGCAAAAACCACTACAATATTGTAAAGTAATTAGCCTCCAACTAATAAAAATAAATGAAAAATAAATAAATAAACAGTTGTTTCAGTCTCTGAGATTGTTTTTCATCCATCAGATAGAAATAGTACCTATCTCTCAAGGTTATTAGAAGAGATCAATAAGAACAAATGTAAAACATCTAGCACTGTACTTGGTATATAGTTGGTGCTTAATCAATGTGCATCCTCTTTCTTAATCAAATGTAACAAATCCTTCTGGGAGAAGCAGCCATCTGTCTCTAAAGCCCACAATGCTGGCATGTGCTGTTTATGGACTTTAAATATTTTCCAAATTCATGGATGAATCAACCACCAATGCTCTGCTAGACCCTCACCTCTGAGCCACACAAATCCAGGGAGGATGACCCATGACAATGTGATGATCATACAATTGGGAGAGTTCTGGCGCTTACAACTTGATCTCTAGCTGAAAAATTTTTGCTGAATGTCATCCCTCCATGCCAAAATAGATAATTAAAGAGCATGGCAGGGAGGTTTAAGTGTTCCAAATCTTTGCTTAAGGACACTGATGACATGACGTTGCTTCTCTAGTGTAGGCAGATGGATGATACTAATGCAGAGAGCATTAAAGCAGAGAGAAAAATCAGTACATGCAGGAAACCCTGCACTTGAACCTTGGAAACAGACCACAGGGGTTTGAACTGGAGTCTGGTCAAGTGTGACCTTAACCTCCTCATGCCTCAGTTTCCTGTCTCAGCACCTATTTGTAGGGCTATGGTTAGGATGTAAGTTAATAAATGAGATGTGCTCAGAGCAATGCTTAGATCACAATAAGCACTCAATAAATACTGACTGCTATTACAGTCACAGTAATTGACACTGCTATTAATTCCTCATCAGAAACCCTCTACAGCCCTGTTTCAAAAGGTTTCTGTCACTTCACTGTCCTAATCTCATGGGTGAAACAGGACAAGAGACTCAGCAACACAGAAGGAGTTACTGAAGAAACTTTATTCACAGAACAAGTGTGAAAAATTTTTTATTGGTATTATAATAGAATTTTCAGGCTGTAATACCAGCTTTTTATTCCTCAAAGGGAAGTAGTTACTGTAATGATGTACTTGGAGCCACATGGCTAGTTAGCACCCTCCCTCTTCAATGGGGAACCATGAAATCTATTATGTTCCCTTAGGAGGGCAGTTTTCAATGAGAAATTGCTACATTTGTAAAGAACATATTGACCATGATGAAAGATTTTATCCACATCTACACAATGATGACAAAATTGGACATGACTGAAAGGTTTGGGCAGCCCAATTTTCAGGAACAAAATGTAGAAACAAATGTCATGACACCCATAAAAATGCCTTGATGTGTCACGGGACAGCAATCTAAGCCTTTAATTCACATTCCAGTGTAGATGGCCTCAAAAGTGTTTTGGATCAGTGGTTTTTAAATTTTATTTTACCAGAACAGCCCTTTTCTCAAAATCTTACATGGAACCCAAATATGTAAATAAAGAAAGATACTGCTGGGCCACTCTAAGTTGAAAATCGTAGGATGGCAGTTCTATCCAGCAGTGGCCCCTGAGCTCTTCAAAGAATTTTCCCAGCCCTGTGAGATCTCATGAGCCCGCCTCATAAACTGATACTAAATTGGAGAAGATCGGACAAAATGAAGGAGAGGGTATTGCAACAGAAGAGACTATGCCATTATCCCCTAGAGACCAATCACTCTCTAAAGGGACTTTGCACTTATTGGAGCCTACCCAGTTCTAAACCACATTAGACTTAATGGTATTAATTTTTTTTTCCCTTCACCCTGGTAAGTGGGGCTCTTGAGGAATATTAGACCAGCTTTAAGCAAATTTAAGAAACATTTTCTCTACATATTTCAGTTGTAATTTCAGTAAATTTGCAACCTGTGTGCTAAGGACTTTCTCATTCTAGACTTGGCTTTCTCAGCCTCAGCATTATCTCCATTAGGAGCAGGATAATTTGGAGGGTGGGGGTAGGAGCTATCCTCTGTGTTCTTAGATATGTACCTAGATGCAAGTAACAACCTCCAAGTTATAATAACCTAAAACATCTCCATACATGACCAAATGTCCCCTGGGGAATAATATCCCTCCACCCCATAAGAGTTCTGTTCCACACTCACCCCTTTCAGACCACTTTTCATAGTAGCAGGAGAAATTTTGAAGTCCTTCCATTCATTCAGTCAGTCATGTAGCGAACATTTATGAGCACTCACCGTGTGTGCACGAACTTTCGCGGCTCCATACGGCCTTCAGAGGGCGCCGTTCACAGCCTGAGCCCCACCTCCACTGGCACTTGGACCCACAGCCCTCCACCAGCTGGCCATCACGTAATAACTGAAGCTCTGTTCATAACCTTACAACTTTGTACTTGCTTTCTCCTGTATCTGAAATTTCTTTTCTCAATACATCAACCTCCATGGGAGTCTCTTTTTTAACTATTTAACAAAGCTCCGTCAATGCCACATTCCAGGGTTAAAGTTAGTAACCATACACAATCCCTGCTCTGCAAAGACTTAGCCACCAAATACAAACATCTCTAAAGACCTATGGCAACTGAGGGCTGACTCATCTGCTTCTGCCTAGTGGCTGAAATTCCTTGAGGAGTGCCTGTATGCTTAGTAACCACCACAACTGTTAGAAGAGTAACTTCAGTAGGATAAAAGTTTCCTACACTCTTTTAAAATTTTGAGGGCCACAACAATAGTGTTAAATGCCATTAGATAGGATTAAAAAAAGCAGAAAAACAATCCAAGAAGGAATATTCAATAGGAAAAGACACTACAACTTCTCATAATTCATTATAAGGACAGCAAAACAGCAACTGATATTAAATTGGAGAAATGGGTAATCAACTAATTTCAGTTCTACTGATTTCAAGATTGCTGAAGAAAAAGAACCATGGTTGAAGCTAATTTTGAGCCCTCTCTTCAAAAGCTTTGTATCAGCCAAAAGCTAAATTTCCACTGGCTCTTCTAAATTTGTGTCCAGACAAAAAGCAAACATCACACCATCCAGTGGTCACTGTGAGTCTGCTTTTCACAGGCTGATTGATTTTTATAATGTTCCAGGCAATTTCAAGTTGTCAGTAAGAACTAATTCTGTCTCGTTACTGCCTTCACTCTTGGCAGCTCCGTGACCACTTATTGGTTTTTTGTCTTCATGTTCATTTTCTCCTGCTAACTCTAAAGCCTTATTTTCCCTCTCTAGCCCCATTCAAGGTCTGAAGCTGTAATCACAGGGAGCCCACCCCCAGCACAGTTACAGGTGAAAGCATCAGCCCTTCTCATGGGCTCCAAAGTTGAATCCTAAAGCTCCAGACCCCATGAAACCTCCTGTCAAACCTATTATGGCCTGTAATACTGTATTACTTAATCAATCCAGCAACTCTATAGCTGCAGCCCTTTCTCGAGCTGATATTAAGCCAACTTGTCAATCTGTAATTGTGGCGTTCCACACACTCAACTTACACAGCTGGGAAATAGAAACTGACTCTGACACGAGTCTCTGGGTATTACCATACAATCTAAAATAGGAATCATTTATGAACTCCTTTGCTCAAAATCCATATGGTGGATGAAGACTCAAAGTCAAGAAATCTCAACCAGCACATTTTATATTAGCCAGTTATTAAATCTGTAGGACTAGTGGGACTTACGGACTCAGAATCAAATTATTGCCATTAAACAGAAACATAGGCAATTACTCCCTTTGTACCACATATACTTCTTAGACAGTGAAAACTACTGTAAGACCTGTACTCAAAATAAATTCTAGCATAGCATGCAAACTATTATAAATAAAATGCTCTGTGGCTTTTCCCTAGTTGATGAGAGCTATGTTTTAAGAGGAAACAACAAGTCTTTGACAACATTATATACATTACATCTTACCCACATGATTGTTGATGTTACAGGAGCTATAAGTCACTGAGGACTCTTTTGTGACCCCATGGATTACAGCCCCACCAGGCTCCTCTGTCTATGGGATTTTCCAGGCAGGAATACTGGAGTGGGGTGCCATTTCCTTCTCCAGGGAATCTTTCTGACCCAGGGATTGAACCTGCAGTTCTTGCATTGGCAAGAAGATTCTTTACCACTGAACCACCAGGGAAGACCCTACCCACAAAATTACTAAGAACCAAATCTTCTTTGGGTAGAACCAATAAGAGGAATAAAATATGCTTGTGCACTTGAGGAACTCAAAATCAACTGAGGCCCCTAAAACTGAAGCAGTGCCATAAAAGGAGTATAGACTCTAGGGGCGCATAGACAAAAAAACCACGAGTTGGGATGAGTGTCAGGTAGAGTTCTACAGATGAGATAAGAGCTGTACCCTGGAGAGGTGGTGCCAAGATGGCAGAGGAATAGGACGGGGAGACCACTTTCTCCCCCACAAATTCATCAAAAGATCATTTGAATGTTGAGCAACTTCCACAAAACAACTTCTGAACACTGGTGAAGGACACCAGGCACCCAGAAGGGCAGCCCATTCTCTTCCAAAGGAGGTAGGCAAAATATAAAAGACAAAAAGAGAGACAAAAGATTTAGGGACAGAGACCCATCCTGGGGAGGGAGTCATGAAGGAAGAGAAGTTTCCACATAGTAGGAAACCCTCTCACAGGTGGGTCTGTGGGGAGTTTTGGAATCTCAGAGGGCAACATAACCAGGAGGAAAAAAAAAAAAAAAACACACAGAATACATGCCTAACTGCAACTGCCAGCAGAGAAGTAGCCCAGAAGCTCGGGTCAGCCACCAGCGAGCAAGGGCTGGGCAGGGAGGCGCGGGCTGCATCATCGGTCTTTAGGGTGAGGACCGGGCCCGAATGCCCTGAGGACAATCTAAGGGAGCTAACATGAGATAGCAACCCAAATCGTGGGATCACCGGAGAGTCTGCTCACAGAACAAAGGATTGAGCAAATACCAAAGGAGAGCTAGCTGGCTGCATATAGGCCCTGTCCCCACCCCCCCACCCCCACCCCCCCCCACTCCTGGAGGCTGAGAGGCAGGCGTGTGACAGCCAGAGCCAGAAGGCAAGGGGCTGCTGCAATCTTGGCCCCAGAGACAGCGTCTTCCACCAAACTGTGAGCAGTCTCCCAGTTGCTAACCGCACCTTCCTGGGATCCTGGATGGTTGACATCCACCAGGAGCGTCGCAGCCTAAGATCAGCTCCCCAGCGGAGACACGTGGCACACCTGAAATGGTGCTCTGATGACGCACCCAGGAAACAGAGTGGCCAGGACTGGGGAGGTGATAAAGATGCATGGCCCACCTGGGACAGTGCGCTCACCAAGCACCTGGTCACCTGAGCGGCTCAGACCTGGGAAGTGCGTGAAATGCAGGGTCCACTTGGGACAGCGCCCTTGCAGAGCACCCTGGAGCATGAGCAGTGTAGACCCAGGAAGCACACGCTGCCCTGGGCTGTGGCAAACCCAGTGTGACCCATGCACCGCAACCACTCCCCACACGTGCCTGCGATATTTGTTTGCAGTGTCCTTCCCTCCCCACAACACAACTGAACAAGTGAGCCTAAATAAGTGACCACCTCCGCCCCCTTGTCAGGGTGGAAATCAGACACTGAAGAGAATTGCAAGCAGAGGAAGCCAATAGATAAAAAAGAGGGATCTGCTCTGGAAGTGACTGCAACAAATTAAAAGCCTGTAGTTAACATTGACTGCACTGGAGAGGGCCTATAGCCTTGAGAACAAGTGCAACCTGGAACAAGGAACCATCTGAAACTGAACTGACCCCACACTGCCCACGCAGCTCCAGAGAAATTCCTAAATATATGTTTATTATTATCACTTTTTAATTTTTTAAAATTTAAGTTCTTTATTACTCCTTTAATTTTCATTTCTATAATTTACTGTTACCTTGCCCCAAAAGACCCTATTTTTAAAGCAAATTTCATATATACATATTTTTTTTAATCTTTGTGATTTTGTTTTATATTTTTTGTATTGTATTTTTGAGAGTCTAACCTCTATTCTAGATTTTTAATCTTTGCTTTTTGGTATTTGTTATCAGTTTTGTACCTCTAAGAATCTAATCTTCAGTATCCATTTTCACTTAGGGGTGTGATTACTGGCTTGATTGCTCTCTCCCCTTTTGACTCTCCCTTTTTTCCCCCAGGTCACCTCTATCTCCCTCCCCCTTCTCTTTTCCACTTAACTCTGTGAATCTCTGTGGGTGTTCCAGGCTGTGGAGAGCACTTTGGAAACTGACTACTGGATAGATTGCTCTCTTCCCTTTTGACTCCCCCTCTTCTCCTCCTGGTCACCTCTATCTCCCTCCTCCCTCTTCTCTTCTCAATGTAACTCTGAATCTCTCTTGGTCTCTCTCACTGTGGAGAATCGTTTCACCATTAACCTAGATGCTTTATCATCTGTGCTGTATGGATGGAGAAGTCTTGAGGCTGCTGTAAGAGAAGGACTAAAAGCCAGAGGCAGGAGGCTTAATTCCAAAACTTGAGAGTATCCGAGAACTCCTGATTCCAGGGAATATTAATAGATAAGAGCTCATCCAAATGTCTCCATATCTACATTGAAATCAAGCTCCACCCAAGAGCCAACAAGTTCCAGCACAAGACATACCAGGCTAATTCTCTAGCAAAGCAAAACAAAACCCTGAGCATTAAAAGACAGGCTGAACAAAGCCATGCCAAACCCATAGACACCCCAAAAATCACTACCAGACACTTCACTGCACTCCAGAGAGAAGAGATCCAGCTCCACCCACCAGAACACAGATGCAAGCTCCCCCAACCAGGAAACCTTTACAAACCACTAGTCCAACTGCATCCACAGGGAGAAGACTCCACAGTAAAGAGGAACCACCTTCAGCCTACAGAAAGGGCACCCCGAACACAGCAATCTAAACAAAATGAGAAGGCAGAGAAATATTCAGCTGGTAAAGGAACATGGTAAATACCCACCAAACAAAACAAAAGAGGAGGAGATAGGTAGTCTATCTGAAAAAGAATTCAGAATAGATAGTAAAGATGATCCAAAATCTTGAAAACAAAATGGAATAACAGATAATTAGACTCAAGACAAGGATTGAGAAGATGCATGAAATGTTTAACAAGGACATAGAAGAAATAAACAAGAGTCAATCATTAATGAATAATGCAATAACTGAGATCAAAAGCACTCTGGAGGGAACCAACAGTAGAATAACTGAGGCAGAAGAGAAGATAAGTGAGGTGGAAAATAGAATGGTGGAAATAAATGAAGCAGAGAGGAAAAAGAAAATAATTAAAAGAAATGAGGACAACCTCAGAGACCTGTGGGACAATGTTAAACACCCCAACATTCGAATCATAGGTGTCCCAGAAGAAGAAGACAAAAAGGAAGGGCATGAGAAAATACATGAGGAGATAATAGTTGAAGACTTCCCTAAAATGGGGAAGGAAATGGCCACCCAAGTCCAAGAAACCCAGAGAGTCCCAAACAGGATAAACCCAAGGTGAAACCCCCAAAGACACATATTAATCAAACTAATGAAGATTAAACACAAAGAGTAAATATTAAGAGCAGCAAGGAAAAAGCAGCAAATAATACACAAGGGGATCCCCATAAGGATAACAGCTGATTTTTCGGCTGTTAGAAATTCTTCAGGTCAGAGGGGAATAGCAGGACATACTTAAGGTGATGAAAGAGAAAAACCTACAACCAAGATTATTATACCCAGCAAGGACCTCATTCAGATATGAAAGAGAAATCAAAAGCTCTACAGACAAACAAAAGCTGAAAGAATTCAGCACCACCAAACCAGCTCTTCAACAAGTGCTAAAGCATCTTTTCTAGACAGGAAACACAGAAAAGGTTTATAAGATCAAACTCAAAACAACAAAGTAAATGGCAATAGGATCATACTTATCAATAATTACCTTAAATATAAATGGGTTGAATGCCCCAACCAAAAGACAAAGACTGGCTGAATGGATACAAAAACAAAACCCCTATATATGTTGCCTACAGGAGACCCACCTCAAACCAAGGGATACATACAGACTGAATGTAAAGGCCTGGAAAAAGATACTTTATGCAAATGAAGACCAAAAGAAAGCAGGAGTAGCAATACTCATACCAGATAAAATAGACTTTGAAATAAAGACCATGAAAAGAGACAAAGAAGGACATTACATAATGATCAAAGGATCAATCCAAGAAGAAGATATAACAATTATAAATATATATGCATCCAACATAAGAGCACCTCAATACAGAAGCAGATGCTAACAAGTATGAAAGGGGAAATTAACAGTAACACAATAATAGTGGGAGACTTTAAAACCCCACTCACACCTATGGATAGATCAACCAAACAGAAAATTAGCAAGGAAACACAAGCTTTAAATAATATAATGGACCAGTCAGACCTAACTGAAAGGTCTATAGACCTTTCAACCTAAAACAATGAATTTCACCTTTTTCCAAGTGCACATGGAACATTTTCCAGGATAAATCACATCCTAGGCCATAAATCTAGCCTTGGTAAAGTCAAAAAAATTGAAATCATTCCCAGCATCTTTTCTGATCACAATACAATAAGATTAGATGCCAACTACAGGGGGAAAAAAAACTATTAAAAATACAAACATATGGAGGCTAAATAACACACTTCTGAATAACCAACAGATCATGGAAGAAATCAAAAAGGAAATCAAAATATGCATAGAAACAAATGAAAACATGAAAACCCAAAACGTATGGGATTCAGTAAAAGCAGTGCTAAGAGGAAGGTTCATAACAATACAAGCTTACCTCAAGAAACAAGAGAAACATCAAATAAATAACCTAACTTTACAGCTAAAGCAACTAGAAAAAGAAGTGAAGGTACCCCAAAGTTAGTAGAAGGAAAGAAATAATAAAAATCAAAGCAGAAATAAATTTAAAAGAAATGAAACTATAGCAAAAAGCAAGACTAAAAGTTGATTCTTTGAGAAGATAAATAAAATAGACAAATTATTAGCCAGGTTTATCAAGAAAAAAAAAGGAAAAGAATCAAATCAGCAAAATTAGAAATGAAAATGGAGAAATCACAACAGACAACACAGAAATACAAAGGATCATAAGAGACCACTATCAGCAACTATATGCCAATAAAATGGACAAGTTGGAAGAAAGGGACAAATTTTCAGAAAAGTATAACCTTCCAAAATTGAACCAGGAAGAAACAGAAAATCTTAACAGACCCATCACAAGCACGAAAATCAAAACTGTAATCAAAAATCTCCCAACAAAAGCCCAGGACCAAGACGGCTTCTCAGGTGAATTCCACCAAAAATTTAGAGAAGAGCTAACACCTGTCCTATTCAAACTCTTCCAGAAAATTGCAGAGGAAGGTAAACTCCCAAACTCATTCTATGAGGCCACCATCACCCTAATACCAAAACCAGACAAAGAGGCCACAAAAAAAGAAAACTAGAAGCCAATATCACTGATGAACATAGATGCAAAAATCCTCAGCAAAATCCTAGCAAACAGAATCCAACAACATATTAAAAAGATCATACATCAAAATCAAGTGGGCTTTATCCCAAGGATGCAAGGATTCTTCAATATTCACAAGTCAATTAACGTGATACACCACATTAACGAATTGAAAGATAAAAACCATATGATTATCACAGTAGATGCAGAGAAAGCCTTTGACAAAATTAACACCCATTTACGATAAAAACTCTCCAGAAAGCAGGCATAGAAGGAACATACCTCAACATAATAAAAGCCATATATGATAAACCCACAGCAAACATTATCCTCAATGGTGAAAAACTGAAAGCATTTCCCCTAAAGTCAGGAACAAGACAAGGGTGCCCACTCTCACCACTACTATTCAACATAGTTTTGGAAGTTTTAGCCACAACAATCAGAGAAGAAAAAGAGATAAAAGGAATCCAGATTGGAAAAGAAGTAAAACTCTCACTGTTTGCAGATGACATGATCCTATACATAGAAAACCCTAAACACACCACCCGAAAATTACTAGGGCTAATTAATGAATATAGTAAAGTTTCAGGATATAAAATTAATACACAGAAATCCCTTGCATTCCTATACACTAACAATGAGAAAACATAAAGAGAAATTAAGGAAACAAATTCCATTCACCATTGCAAAAATGAAAAGAATAAAATACTTAACAAATAGATGGAGAAATATACCATGTTCATGGATTGGAACAATTCATATAGTGAAAATGAATATATTACCCAAAGCAATCTATACATTCAATGTAATCCCTATCAAGCTACCAACAATACTTTTCACAGAACTAGAACAAATAACTTCACTGTTTGTATGGAAACACACACAAAAAAAACTCAAATAGACAAAGCAATCTTGAGAAAGAAAAATGGAACTGGAAGAATCAACCTGCCTGACTTCAGACTAGACTACAAAGCTACAGTCATCATGACAGTATGGTACTGGCACAAAGACAAAAATATAGATCAACAGAACAAAATAGAAAGCCCAGAGACAAATCCACACACCTATGGACACATTATCCTTGACAAAGGAAGGCAAAAATATACCATGAAGAAAAGAATATCTTTAACAAGTGGTGCTGAGAAAACTGGTCAACCACCTGTAAAAGAATGAAACTAGAATACTTTCTAACACCATCACAAAAATAAACTCAAAATGGATTAAAGATCTAAACATAAGATCAGAAACTATAAAACTCCTAGAGGAAAACATAGGCAGAACATTCAATGACATAAATCACAGCAAGATCCTCTATGACCCACCTCCCAGAGTAATGGAAATAAAAGCAAAAATAAACAAATAGGACCTAGTTAAACTTAAAAGCTTTTGCACAATGAAGGAAACTATAAGCAAGGTGAAAAGACAGCCTTCAGAATGGGAGAAAATAATAGCAAACGAAGCAACAAAGAATTAATCTCAAAAATATACAAGCAGCTCATGCATCTCAATACCAGAAAAATAAACAACCCAATCAAAACATGAGCCAAAGAACTAAACAGACATTTCTCCAAAAACAGACAGCTAACAAACAGATGAAAAGATTCTCAACATCATTCATTATCAGAGAAATGCAAATCAAAACTACAATGAGGTACCATCTCACGCCAGTCAGAATGACTGCCATCAAAAAGTCTACAAACAATAAATGCTGAAGAGGGTGTGGAGAAAAGGGAACCCTCTTACACTGCTGGTGGGAATGCAAACCATGGAGTGCCACCATGGAGAACAGTGTGGAGATTCCTTAAAAAACTGGAACTAGAACTACCATATGACCCAGCAATCCCACTGCTATGCATACACACTGAGGAAATCAGAATTGAAAGAGACACATGTACCCCAGTGTTCACTGAAGCACTGTTTACAATAGCCAGGACATAGAAGCAACCTAGATGTCTATCAGCAGACGAGTGGATAAGAAAGTTGTGGTACATATACACAATGGAATATTACTCAGCTATTGAAAAGAATGCATTTGACTCAGTTCTAATGAGGTGGATGAAACTGGAGCCTATTACAGAATGAAGTAAGTCAGAAAGAAAAACACCAATACAGTATATTAATGCATGTATACGGAATTTAGGACAATGGTAACAACAACCCTATATGCAAGACAGCAAAAGAGACAGATATAAAGAACAGACTTTTGGACTCTGTGGGAGAAGGCGAGGGAGGGATGATTTGGTAGAATAGCATTGAAACATGTACATTACCATATGCGAAATAGATGACCAGTCCAAGTTCGATGCATGAAACAGGGCACTCAAAGCTGGTACACTGGGACAACCCAGAGGGATGGGATGGGGAGGGAGGTGGGAGGGGGGCCTGGGACGGGGGGACACATGTACACCTGTGGCTGGTTCATGTCAATGTATGGCAAAAACAACCACAGTATTATAAAGTAACGAGCCTTTATTTATTTATTTATTAAAATAAATAAATTAATTAAAAAAAAAAAAAAAGAGCTGTGCCCTGCATGCAAAGGGCCCTGGCAGGTAACCAGAGAGAACAGCTAGAAAGAGGTAAGCCTGTACAACACTCTCTAGAATGGTCCAAACACAGCCAAGAGTGCTGGGGGTATCAGTTGGCCTCAGGAATAGTCAGGGTGGATGCAAATGAGGCTGTAGCAGATTAGGAAAGAGTCTTAATTATCCTGAAGACCTCAGAAATTTAATAGGAAGATGGTGTAGCTATTTTAGAAACTGGCCAAGATGGCCTTAGTCCCTCAACCTGACTAAACTTTAGATAGGATTCTTCCTGACTCTAGGGCATTTCTTTAGAAAACTTGTGTATTCGCTCTCTGTCCTCCTTAAAAGTTACAGAAAAATGTTTTTATAAAGCTTCTTGGTTTCCCAAGCCAGTAGAGTCTTTCTCCAGGACCTGAGCACCTTTTCTTGAAATTCTGATGCAATCAAAGAGGACAGCATCTTCACCACCCAGTTCCTATGAAAGGGGAGGAATCCAACCTCAGTGGGCACCTTGCTTCAAGTTGTAAACTCCCTCCTATTATAAAGATATGAGTTTACTTTTCTTTTGAGTAAAACCAATTAGCAAACATGGATAACCTACAGCTCCCTATCACCGAAGCCCTTAAGAACTTGACCCCCGACCCCTGCTTCAGATGAGCTGAGCTCAGAATGAGATCCGGCCTTTCTCTCCTATTGCAATAGCCTTGAATAAAATCTTCCTTGCCCATTTACCTTCTCCCAGTATCATTTTTGCTGTAACAAAATATTCTCTTGGATCCCACATCCCCCTTCAGCTACCTCCCCATTTCTCATCCCTTTTACAACAAAACTCCTTCCAGGACTTGTCTAGACTCATTGTCCCTCTCCTCTGCTCCACTCTGACTGTTGCCCCATGATTCCACAAAAACTGCCTTGTCAGTCCCATAAGTGACTTCCCCTTGCTAAATCGCAGGTCACTTCTCAGTCCTCAGCAGCATATGACCCAGCATATGATCACCCCATCCTCCTGGAAATACCTTCAGCTTCCAGCATATCTTATTCTTTCTCTTACCTCTAGCTGCTCCTTCTCAGGCTCTTACTGACCCCCTGATCTGTATGTAAACTATGGAGCAGTCCAGGACTCAATCCCCAAACCTGTTCTCTTCTCTTCATCCCCTAGGTGTTCTCACTGCATGTAGTATGATGGATTTGCTGACTGTCTCCAAGTGCATATCTTCATCCTGTACCTTGTCCATGAACTTCAGATGTGCATTACAAGGGCTTATATATCAGGGACTACTAAACATCTCCACTTATAGGTCTAACAGGCATCTCAAACTTAACTTGTCCAAGACCAACATCCTGTCTCCTTTCCCCAACCTGCTCCTTCCACGGTCTTCCCCATCAAAATAAAAGGCAACTCCAACCTTCTACTTTCATAGTTTAAAAACCCCTACAGACATCCTTGATCCTACTTTTACACATAACCATGCCCAATTTATCATGATATCCTGTCCCTACTTTCAAAATACACCTGGAATCCCGTCAAGTCTCAATTCTTCCCCTGCAAACACCCGAGCCCAAGCCATCATCTCTTACCTGGATTATTGCAGTTACCTGCTACTGGGTCTCCTCCACTTCTCTTCCAGCACTACCTCCACAGTCTACACTCACTGCAGCAAGCAGACACATCCCTTTAAAATACATGTCTGTCATTACATAACTCCCCTGCTCAGAACTTGCCTGACATGTCCCCCCTCACTCAGCATTGCACATCCCTGCAGGGGTGCGGCAGGCATCACATACTGGTCTCCACTGCTCAGCCGATCACAGCCCCCACGACTTCCTCTCCTCCCCCCACTCCACTCATTCTCTCCTCCCCACTCTTCCACAAGCCTTCTCCCACCTCAGAACAGGGATGCATGCTGTTCTCTCTCCATGGAGAGAATTTCTTCAGGCCTCCACCTAAATGTCACATTCACAGAAATGTCTGCCCTGAAACTCTATTCAAAATTATACCTCTTCTCCCTTCCCCCAAGTGATTTTTATCTGAAGTGCTTATTCTCTACTATTCTGCATATTTTTTGCTGTAGGGTTGAGTTGTTTTTTGTTTTGTTTTGTTTTGTTTTGTTTTTTACCACTACATCACTCCCTTGACTAAAACATAAAAACTCCATGAGGGCAGGACACTGGCCAGCAACTAGGACAGTGCCAGCATGTAGCATGTGCTCAGCTATGAGTGAATGGAGGTAACATGTAAGATCAGAGATGGTGGGGAATAATGATATATGGGGGTATCAGAAATAAGGCTACTGAAGAAGTCCAGACAAGTGAGGGAAGGGGTTCAGAACAAAGGCAGTAACAGACAGAATAAAACTAGAGACACAGAACCTATTACCCTGAGGTGGTGACATCATGGGAGGGATTCCCAGACTTAAGTGGTCATGGAACCTTTCTGGGTGGAAGTGACTTGCAGGCCTATAAGTTGCATGGAACCTAATGTGGGAAACTTGTAATTAAAGGTTCTTAAAAGTTGTCTCCCCAGCAGTAAAGACCAATAATCCTGGGTCAAAAATCATAAATGACTGGCTACATGTGAGTCACAATTATGGAAACCCATCTGTGATGTGGGCATCTAATCTCAAAGATGAGGAGAGTGAGAATACTTCCAGTTTCCAGTAACAGAACCAGATTAACACATGGGATAAAGATATCTAGTCTCATGTAACAGGAAATCTGGGAGCAAGTAGTCCAGCTCTGGTGACAGCCTGCCAATCAGGTTCCACCTGGTTTCTCAGATTTTCATGTTTCTAAACTTAGGGTTGCAAACTGGCTGCTACTGCTCCAGACACTGTATCATCACAATAGTGTTCCACTTTGGGAAGAAAGAGGAAGTATAAGGCAAACTCATTATCGTATCTCTATATGGAAACATTTAAAGCATTTTTTTCCTAGAAACCACCAAACTCATTGATTGACCAATGTCACATTGCCATTTTGAGCCATAAAGAAGGATGGCTTTGGGCTTGGGTACAGATTTACTACAAGTAGCTCAGACCTCCATGCTTCATCCCTTAGGGTTAGAGGAGGGGCCTCTGTTTCCTAAGATCAAGGCATCTTCACTCTACCTGAACAAAACGGCAGCCACTTAAAGGGAAAGAAGTGGGGGTAATGGGCAATGAACAATGGGCCACAGCTGCTGATGATTGAGCCTGTTGGCTTTAAGGTCAGCGCATCATTCCCAGCAGTTCCAAATAGCACATGGTAAGCTTATCACCCAACGATCTTGACTGACTAGCAGTGGCATCCTGGAAATGCTGTGTTGGGAAGCACCTACCAACGAAGTACTTATAGGATCCCAGAGAAGAAATGCTGTGCTTTACAAAAGATTTACAATGGCCATTTGGCCGTGACCCAAATGGCACAGGCGGGTAGCAAACAGCATGGTATCTATACTTCAGGTCTTTTCTCACAGCTGCATAGCCCTAGTTTGTGATGTCAACTCTTGTTTTCTTCCCCTAAGAAGATTAATCCCAACCCCGCTACACCTGCTTCTGCTTCCTCTGGGTCTGAATGTCAACTGCTCACGTTGAGGAGGAAAGGATGAAGCCCAAGGGAGGCATAGACAGGTGGACTCCCACATTCCTTCTGATATCTAATTGAAGCACAGGTAAAGTGAGCCTTATGTTGTCCTTATCAAGTTCTAAGTGTGATGGACTGTACTATACCCACAACCCCAGAGTAAGAACTGGAAATACACTGATCTGGAAACTTTGTATCTTAAAAATCACCTGAAATCTAAAACCACCAGTATTTCCACACAGTATTCAGTATCTATTTTTATGAACCAGTTTTCAAAAGCACAACTAGCAAGAAGTCTGGAGCATTGCAGACTTGAACATTTTTAGGCAAACTTTTCATCTTCCTTGGCTAGATGAGCTCAAGAAAAACATTTCATTTAAGAGGGCTGCATTACAAAGCTCTGCCCCAAGAAAACACAAACTCCTCAAGAGTAAGGATTTGGGGCTGGTTTGCTCAATGTCCCCAGTATCTACCTGAGGTGTCCTTACATCAAAGCATTCAGTAAATATTTGCTGAATTAATGCCATCGGATGACCACCCTTCTTGCACTGTGTGAGATGAGCTGCATGACTTCTCCCTTAAGGTTAAGATAGTGATGGAGCATCCTTCAAGATCAACAGTGTGCCCTAGATGAGAGATAGGGATGTGTAGGAGGCAATGTTGCAAGTCAAAACTATCTATCTATTCAGTCTTAAGTGGAAACTCAAAAGACACACACCAAGGGAGCTGATAGTAGGCCCAGAGTTACAGCTCTCCTTAAAAGGAACTGTGTCATGCTGCTGCTGCTGCTAAGTCACTTCAGTCGTGTCTGACTCTGTGCGACCCCATAGACTGCAGCCCACCAGGCTCCGCCATCCCTGGGATTCTCCAGGCAAGAACTCTGGAGTGCTAGAAGTCACTTAACAATAATAGCAGACACTTATATAAGTGTCAGGCCTTGTTCCAGGCTTTGTTTAGATTACCTCACTTAATCTTCACAACAAGGCTACAAAGCTAGTTCTATTACCATCATGTCCCTTTAACCGATGAGCAAATCACTCATCACTCACTTTAACTGATGTGTTCAATCACTTGCCCAGTGTCACACTCAGCATCAGAACCAAAATTTGAACCTGGCAATCCAGCTTAAGTAGCTGCGTGTATAACATCTGCACTGTGTGACCACCTTGGCCTCCCAGGACCTCTAGGATTTCAGTTTGATCACTGTCTGGGGGTCGGGGGGCAGACAGGAATGATGGATATACTAGGGGGCTATCAAACCTTTCCAGCTGCTTGATTGCTTTTTGAAAAGAAATGTTACTTGGCTAATCAAATTCATAGAAACAGTATAGAAGGGAAGGAAAGGGAGAATTGCTTTTTAAAAAGAACAGAGTTGTGTTTGTAAGAGGAAAAAGTCTGGAGCTCTGTTTAACAGTGAGTATACTGGGTCCGGAAGATCCTCTGGAGAAGGAATGGCAACTCACTCCAGTACTCTTGCCTGGAAAATTCCATGGATAGAGGAGCCTGGTGGGCTACTGTCCCTGGGGTTGCAAAGAATTGGATGCAACTGAGCACGCACGCACATACACACACACTTAACACAACTGTTTTTAAATGTACAACTCAGTAAAGATGGAAATTTTTGCTATGTGCTTAACCACAGGAAAGGAGGAAAGGATGGAGGAAAGAAGAGATGAAAGGACTCTTACCTGGCAGCTCAGTAAGTAAAACAGAGGCGGAACTGCTGATTCAGTGGGAATAGGCACCTAAGGTCCCAGTCTCTCAGCTTCTTTTCCCAGCCCCTCCCTCCAGAACAGCTCTGCAAGGAAATCATCAAAGCAAAGGTTTAAAACCACTAGACAAGACAACTTCTAAATTCTCTTTAAGACAGTTTCAAAGGCCTCAGGTCAAATCATACTCTCAAAATTCTCCAGCTCAAAAACCCTTATGGCCCCTACGCAAAGAATCGGTTCAGTTCACATTCACTACCATGGTCCTTGAGATCAGCCACGATGTAGCCCCAGCCTAACAGTCCAAGCTGAGGACCACTGAGGCCCCCTGTACTCAGAATTACTCATCACAACAGTCTCTCGAGCCTCTATGTATTGCCTAGTTCACCCTTTTTGTGAAGCGAGAGCTGTGTGCTCACCCACCACCCCAGCTGAGAGGACTGTTTCTATTCCCACCTCAGTTATGGTGGCAGTGCTGCCCCTATTCCACTCTCACCTGCACAAGATGCCCAGTTCCCCCATCCTGTCCCAGAGCGAAGGGAGGAGGAGGAGTAATTCACAAGAGCATGATGATACCCCATCTGTCCCTATCCCTTGACCTGTTCCATGACCAGGGAGAGAATGAATGCTGAGAAGGCAGCAACGTCATAACCAGCTTGTAGCAATGAAGGCCAGAGAACTAAGACAAAGAAAGAAAGAAAAAGAAATGCTAAGTAAAGGACAGAATAATTATTATGTCTGACTGTAAACCTCTCTCTATATCGTCCTTGGGCCCTAAAGTGACCTATTTCCATCACACGTTCATTCCACCAGCAGCCAAAATTCATCTCAACACCCATGTTAAATTCTCCATTTTACATGGAGCTGACTGAAAGGCAATGAATAAGAAAGTGAGGCATCTGAAAGGGAAATCCAATCTTCCTAGTTCAGAACTACACCAACTCCTTTGCCCGCCACAGGAAGGGATTTGGCTACTCAAACCAAGTAACCCATTTCTCTTTGTTTAGGAACATGGTGATTACACTCAGGGGGTATAAATAAGATAAAGGACCCATGCACACTAGATTTTTTTCATTTGGCAAGCAGAATAAAAATCATCTGAATACATCCCTGTGGAAAAATTATTTTTATAGACTTCTTATAGGTTTCACAAAATCTACTGCACACTTTTTTAAAAGTAAGAAAATGGCTTTTTTAATGATACTTAAAATATATGGCATGGCAAGAATTATTTAAAATGCGTTTCTAGGGCCTGAAGTTTGGTACTGCCTGTTAAAATATAGATGATTTGGATAAAGCTGTCTTCTTGGGAATAAATGTGAGACCCAGGCTCCACTTATTACAAAGCTAATAGGAAGGAACTTGGTATTCAGACAGTTAATTAATTGGTATAAATTCTCCCAAGATATTAGATCCCCTGAACTCACCAGTTAGTGGTTGGTCATTGGCCCGTGTGCCTTAACAGCTCTTAACCCAGAGCCCAGCAACACGTGGTTCACACAGAAGAAGTCAACACAAAGCAGATGAAGAAGAAGCAGAGCTGAACCCAACAGACACGTGACCACGACTCACCAGCACGTGTTTCCTGAGCAGTGTGCCAGGCCCAGGAAAGCAGACACATGATCCACGTGGTCAGGATTCTCAGTCTCCACTTTCATGAGCCACAAGCTTGATTTTCCATGTTGGTGGGCATACTTTGTGCAAAAACACATCTCCATTTAAAAAAAAAGGCTATGCACCTACACCTGTGACCAGCCTGTATGAGGATGTGTGTGTGTGTGTACATATGTGCATGCATGTGGGTGTATGCATACATATGCATGACTAAATGAATGGGTAAATGAATGAAGTTTTTTATATCTACATGAAGCAGATCTAATATATGAAGATCTGCGTTTACAAAAAGGCTTTCCTTTTTTTCATCATGCAGCAAATCACCGAAATATTACACTATTTTGTGTCTAGCATCTCCCTTCAAGGAGCTATGAAGACATGAAGCACCACAGAAGTCAGAATTCACAGTCTATCTGAGAAGGCCCATGACAGACTCGAACCAGACCACATCAAATATCTGACGCCAAGTGTAAAAGCTGCCAAAGTTACTTTCGGCCCGGTTTGGCTGAGAAGACTGAGAGAGTGCGTGTTAAGAAGGACAGGAAAGATGGTAGGTTTTAGATGGCTAAACAGGCATCTCAGGGAGGTACAAAAGCAGAAGAAATGACTTAGGAACAAAAATAAGCCTTCTGTTTGCTGATAGAGGTGACAGCACCTGCCCTGATCAGAGCCACAGGAAACAGGGATCATTATAGTGCGGGTACTCGTTATGAAGGGGTAACAAGCTGCCTGGAGAAGTTGATTTGTTACATCAGGGAGTCATTTTAGCATCTTTAGTTGTAATAACAGGGTGTTCCTTCTGTATGGTGAGAATTCACCCCAGGATTCCTTTAAAGAACACACCCCCTTGACATTGAGTTAATGATTTCATTCACACTCAGCTTTTCAATATCTCATCTCAGTAGTTCCCAACTTTTGGACCACAGAGTTATGGCAGAGGTCAAATAAACACTGCCTAGAAATGACTTGTTCCTGGTATATTGCCACGATCTCTTTCTAATACGAGTAGATACTGCATGAGACATAAAATGCAAATTCACTCAAAAGCAACAGTAACCTACACTGCCCCAGGCGCCAGCCTATGGCTTCACATGGAGTCACTTTAACAATAACCCAAATGTCACTGGCTCCAATCTCGCTGCTGTTCATGCAGGACATCAGCCTCCAGTAAAATACACCCTAAGCGTTTCTAGGCGATCTCAACGATTTGGGGCCTGCACCTGCAAACAAAGCCGTCCTCTTCTCCAGCCGGCCACTGGGCGGCGCTGCGTTCGCAAGACTTCCTCTCGAGCCTTCAAGCACCCCAAGGCCTCTTAACTCCAGCCAGGCCTAAACTGCAGGATGGTTTATACAGAGTATACGTTAGTTGCTCAGTAGTGGCTGATTCTTTGCGACCCCATGGACTGTAGCCCGCCAGGCTCCTTTGTCCAAAGGATTCTCTACGCAAGAATACTGGAGTGGGTTGCCATTTCTGTCTCCAGGGTTTTTCCCTACCCAGAAATCAAACCTGGGTCTCCTGCACTGTAGGCAGATTCTTTACTGTCTGAGTCACCAGGTAGATGGGGAATATCTCATTCTTCCTTCCAGTTACTATTCCCAGAGCAGTCATATTAGCACCACACACAATATTTTACTGAGAGTGTTTTAGGAAAACAACTCTTTCAGTTTTTACTTACAGCCCCTAAGCTATAAATGAAAATGGTATGTGAATGTGAATCCCATTGAGGTTGGTCAGGAAGAAAAACACCAGGGACAGAGTCCAAGATGTGCTCACAATCACCCTTCCCACAATCTGCTGTCAAAATATACATTCTGTTTGACTCAGCAAATTAAACCTCTAAGTGCACAAGGAAGTAAAAGGTGTAAGAGGATTTTCACTGCAGATTATTTGCAAAAGTGAAAAAGGAGAAACACACATCTCCTAGTGCAGTACAGAAATGGTTAAATTATGACACACAGACAAGGTAGAATATAGGCAGCTGTTAAAACAAAAATGATGTCGACTTGTAAGTACTGCTGGAGAGCTCTGCAATGCATCTTTTTTTAAAAAAATATTTATTTATTTGGCAGCTCTGGGTCTTAGTTGAGGCATGCAAGTTCTAGTTCCCTGACCAGGGATCAAACCCAGGTCCCCTACACTGGGAGCACAGAGTCTTATCTACTGGACCACCAAGAAATCCCTCTGTGATGCATCTTTAAGTCAAACAAGCCAGCCAGAAAACATTAGGGACAGTGTGCTCAAATTTCCAAAATGTGTGGGGAAGGGAGGGGAGGTGTACATATTGATATTATATGTCAGGAACAAAACCCATGGAACTATTGAAAACCTTTCTCCATCACTCCCATTCTCTGACCACTCAGATCCTTTCTGAAACTGATCTGAGAAACAGTAAGAGAGATCCAAGTGTTAACAGTCTTCAAATGGCCGTATTCATCCTCATAAGAAGAGACGAAAGAGGACTCAGTGAATGGAAGCAGGCAGGCAGCCAACCAGAAGATGGAAGAAAAGACGTACCTAGGGTTTTTAGAAGGGGTGGGGAGATGGAGATCCTGGAGCAGTTACTACAGATTTGGTTTATGGGAGAGAAAGCTAGGTGAAGTAGGGCTCAAGAATGTTTTAATGTGTCATATTCTGTGTGACCTCCACAGAGTCTGCAAATACAGCCATGACAAAGATCTAAAACATGCGTGAGGTTTTGAGATCAGATTGGTGTTTCTTTCCCATATTTCTGTGCTGCCCATGACATGACAACAAAAGCCTAGTTTAAGATTGTAGAAGTCTGAAAAAATGCAAGGAAGGACATCCCAGAAGTTGTCCCAGCATTAACCTCTGCCAAGTTTAATTAGGTGCTGGTGGGCTTTGTTGTAACGGAAGTCCACTAGTTATAATGAGAGTGTATTACATTTATAATTGTAATAGGTGGATATTTTACCTTCACTCAGGGCAGGGATTTGGGTGAGGGAAGCGAGGTGACTAGGGTGCAAAACTTAAGGAGACACTGACTCTCAGCATCTTGCTGGTTCAGAGCCCACATATAAAAGTCCCCGTGAGGGAGTGCCTCCTTAACTGAGCACTCTAGCTACCCTGCTTGCCTCAGCCCTTCCTGGCTCTGCTTACTTTGTTAATCATAGTTCTGAATCTCATTTAAATTCAAACTGGGATGTTACCTGCCACACAGACTGTATACAGAGTACCTTGCCATTCCAAAAGCACTTTCATGTACATATTTCACTGGCTCTTCATGACAATCTCAGAGGAAAATGAGAAGGGGATGATAATTCCATTCTACCAGTGGAGACCAGAAAGGTAAAGAATCTTGCCCAAGGTCACACTGCTAAGTGACAGCAAACTAAACTCAGTTCAGCTGACTCCAGTGATTACCATCCCCAAATATTTCCATGACACCACCCACACAGAAAACAAGGCAAAACAAGCAAAAAAAAAAAAAAATCACTCATATGTATCAGGGGAAAAAACGAACCTCTGAAGTGAACCTAGTCCAAATATTCATGTCTCCCATCAAATAAGGCCCTGCATCTCCCTTCTGCCCCCTTGGAAACCATAGGAGGCAGAACCCACAGAAGATAGAGGCAGCCTCTAACCAAGATGGCCACCCCAGTAGGAAAAGCTCCTCTGAATTCCCTATTAGCGGCAGGTTTTCAGGAGGGACTGTGGGGGGGGGGGGGGGGGGGCGTTGAGGGCGAGAGTGTCCCTGGCTGCAGGTTGGTACCAGATATGAGCCATAGGAACTCTTCTGGAGCTTGGGGTGGGGGGAGGGCATCTGCACAAGAGACCTTAGCCTAAGAGAATCTTTCAGAATTGGACATCCCAGCAGGAGTACATGCAACTATTTGCGGTCAGCACTTCCAGCTTTTCCGCTTGAGAAGAGCAGAAGGAAATCACATGGCATCACTAGCCACTAGCCTGGAGCTCAGCCAGGTGGCCTGGAGACCTAGAAATTTGCTTAGGGAGTTAATTTGGGCAGACCCTGAACTACCCTAAATACAGTTGTATTTTAGGGCACAGCATGATTCCAACACTGCATTTAGTAAAAAAGAAGAATAACTCTCCCCCTGCCCTCTGAAGGTTTGTTTTTCTCAGTTCCCACTGGTACTTTCTTTTTTAAAAAGTTTCAAAATGAATCAGCAAAGCACACTCATTTGCCAATTGTGCTTTTTCTCCCCTTTCTTTCACAAAAAAATCCTAAATCATATCTGGTAGAATTCATCCTGTTCTTGTTTACCTGTTCCTCTAAGAATATGGATTCATTTCCCTCTAGCCTGGGTTTAGGTAAACTGTTTAACCAAGCCTTTGCCTCCCTCTTCTGTTAAAAAAAGGAAAAACACACAAACTCAAGTTCTATATTTAAGAAAAGGTTTAGAGGAAACTATCTTGGATGCTTACACAAGCTGTGCAAAGTGGCTTTAAACAGCGTCTAGTATTACAGTATTATCCTCTTACCAGGTTCAAATTAATACTTCCCAGAAAAAGTAAACTTTAAATATCAAATCAGGATCAATTGCACACCCACCTGAGTAGCTGAACAAAATCAATGGAGCAATTCTTTAGTCACTGGACTAAAAGATTCAAGATTGATTTTTCCCCCTTTTAGCAAAGTATGAAACTCCCTGGTAACCTGAACTATTATTATTGGAGTCCTGTATCTTGCAAGGATTTCTGGGCAGTTTATCGAAAAACCATCTTTCAACAGCTACACGGGTAGCTGAATTTGCATGATCTCATCAGGCAAAGATTCTTTTAACAACATTAACCTCAGAAACAGAAAAAAATTTATATATGTGTGTGTGTGTCTTCTGCTAAGTAGCAGAGTTTTCAATTATAACATTCCTTTGCAAACTCAGCTATATCCTAAAACAGCCAGTGATCGCCTCTCATTATACTCAGCATTCTGAGAACTGAGTTCTAAAGGACCTTACACTGTCTTGAAGGTAACGAGAGATTCCTTTAAGGGAGTTTTTCTTTCTGAGGAGGACGGCTACATACCCGTGGATTACTGAAAAGCCCTCCTGGGCCTGTCTTGTTTAGGAGCTGTTTCCACAGTCGGGTCTTCTGGGTTTATAGGGTGCCCTTCCTCTAAGTGAGGCTGACCACTACCGAGCATTGAATTAGGCTCTCAGTGTACACATGGACACACGCTGCCAACCAGGCACCATTGCCCTCGTTTCTCAGCAGAGGAAGGAGACCGAGAAGTAACTTACCTGGTGGAGTCGCCCGATCTGCGCTCTCGGAGGCAGCGCGCCTCCGCCCAGCCCCGCTTCTGTGAAGCCGCTTTCCTTGCCCGGTAGGCAGGCACAGCTGAGACCAGTAACGCCCTGGTGATCAGAATCACCTGGGAAGCTTGTTCCCTCTACCTTCCCAAAGCCTCTGCCCTCGAGATTCTTCTTCAGCGGTTCCAAGATGGCCCCGGAAACCACCGCTTTAACAAATGGTCCAGGTGATTCTTATCATCATCAGATTGTGCCAATGGTCTTAGACCGGAGTCGGCCGCGGCCGGGGAGTATTCTGGCTTTGTGGGCCATTAGCTCTCCGTCACAACTACTCAAGGCAAAAGTAGCCTGAGAGAATTCATGAATGAACAGGACTGGCTGTGGTCCAATAGTTTAGTTACAAAAAGGAGAGACTGGCTACAGTTTGCTGACCCCTCTTGTAGACCATTCACCATAGCATTAAAATTGAGACATTAACGCTTGCTATTTGTCAACTCATTAAGACTGTCTCAGTCAGGCAACTGACGCAATGAAAATCTCCCCAACTCCATGGAACATCACTCTCATCAAGGGATAAAGTCAAGGTTGTGTCTTCCTGGCCTCTTCGGGGAGCAGCACTTTTAATGTCAGATGCAGGTTTAGAGACTTCCTCTCTCTGCATAACTTATGACACAGCGGAAGGCTTAAGTCAGACACATGCAGATAAAGCGAAGCTTTCACTTCAGCTTGTTCGTGTGTCCAGTAGGCAGAATTCTAAGGTGGCCTCTGGGTTGGTCACCCCATGCTGAATGCACACCTTCCTCTAAAGATTCAATTGTCCTGATTTTTTTTTTAATGTTTTAATTGGAGGATAACTGCTTTACAATGTCGTGTTGGTTTCTGCCGTACAGCTACATGAATCAGTCATAACTACATGTTTGAATATATCCCCACCCTCTTGACCCTCCCTCCCACCACCCCCCATCCCACCCCTAAATTGTCACAGAGCACCAGGCCAGCCTCCCTGTATTATACCGCAGCTTCCCACTGGCTATCTGATTTACACATGGTAGGGTATACAGGTCAATGCTTCTTTCTCAGTTCATCCCATCCTCTCCTTCCCCCACTGTGCCCACAAGTTCGATCTCTACATCTGCATCTCCATTTAAGTGTCACTTTGCAGGGACTTTGCAGATGGAAATTAAGATCCCAAATTAGTTGATCAAAATCACCCTGATGGCCCTGATCAAATCAAGTGAGCCCTTTAAGCTTGAGTCTAGAATTCTGAAGTAGAGAAGTCAGAGAGAATTACTGTGAGAGGGGGATTCAGCATGAGGGAAGAGTCTCCATCGCTGGCGGTAGTTATGGAAGGCGGCATGGGGCAAGGGTAAGGGTTGACCTCTGGAAGCTGAGAGAGCACCCTCACTGACAGCCAGCAAAGAAAGGGGTGCTCCAGCCTGCAACCAAAAGAAATGAGTTCTTGCAAGAAGTGTGAGCTTGGAAGCACACGTTGAACGCCAAATTAGAACCGGAGCCCTGAGCAAGGCCATGGCATCAGCAGGTGAGACTCCCAGCTCAGCAGAGAATTCAGTCATATCATGTCTGGACTTCCGACCTATGGAAACTATGAGTTGATAAAGTTATATATGGAAAACTGCGCAGTGTGTACTAATTTGTTACACAGCAATAGAAAACTATT
The DNA here is from genome assembly GCF_019320065.1 of Cervus canadensis. Classification (NCBI taxonomy): domain Eukaryota; kingdom Metazoa; phylum Chordata; class Mammalia; order Artiodactyla; family Cervidae; genus Cervus; species Cervus canadensis. The sequence continues at coordinate 18,683,461 of NC_057399.1, forward strand.
ATAGGGAGGCCCAAGACTTTGATGTCAGAATTACTGCTGGGGATTTTTATTGGCTTGGCCAATAAGTTCATTCAGGCTTTTCCATAACATGTTACGGGAAAACCCAGACAAAGTTTCTGATGAAACCAATAAGTCCAGTAACTTCTGGGTTCTAATGTAGATAGATGTGTCCCTCTAGATCCATATTTGTTCATTCTGTCTGAATTCTCGTGTGGCTCAGGCCAGTGCATACAGCCCACCTTTCAGGACTGTGATTATCAAGATACTGACTGCAATGATGTTTACCCAGGACCAACTTGCATGCTTATTTCAACATGCCTGCTGTTTGCAAAGCATCACACCGCATATAGGGGGGTCAATTAGTGATCAGGGATGAAAAGATAGATAAGAAGTTTACATCTTGGATGAGGGACAGACGTTTGGAAAATTAACTGTCGGGCAGGTATTATAACTGAAATGTAAGAAAACCATATGGTAGCTCAGAAAGCAAGCAATGATGGAATTTACATGAGAGGATGCAGTTTAAGCCAAAGTGGAAGAAGCAGGCTGTATTTTAAAGGACAAGAATGAGGTGGTAAGTGTGAGATGTTGGTGGAGCTTGTGGAGGGTTTTCTTTATTCAATGGATATTCCCTGAGGGTCCCCAAAACTCTTCCTGTACCCTGGGAATTATGAGTTTGGACTGCCACATCATTTTTTTAAGGTACCTATTGTTATATTCTTTGTTCACTCCCTCATGAGGATGACTGGTGCTCATCTGAATTCAGAGGAGTGCTTGATTTGCCTGCCATCCTCTGGGAGTACCCCTGCTAAATGCATGAAAAGTCGCTCAACATCAGAGATCATTCAGCCACAGATGTGAGAGCGCCTGTCACCTTATAGAGCTTACAATAGCCAGTGTCCTCTTAAAATTTTCCCCAGAGGTGGGAAGGCTGGAGGGAGTACTGGTTAATACAGTGGAATTTCTATTGGCACCAGCTCCAAGCAGTCTCTTAACAGAGATGTTTAATTGATCTTTATTGAGCAGAACCTTCCCTTCTGCTTATAAAAGAAATGATTGCTCTTCCCTCTGGTTCTATCTGAAGAAGTTAATAGCCCCAGTTTTCTCTGACAGCAGACATACTTAATAACCTGGAGACTATCATAAATATAGTTTATTGTCCAAAATACAAGTCACGTTCTAATCACCCTTCACACTGAGACTGCCTTGCTTGTATCTGTTTATATTTGGAGGAGTTTTTGCCAACTGACGAGTACATTGTTCTTCCTACTCAGGGTTCTGCTGTCCAATTAGACACAGGCCTTCAGTGAAGTAACCTAAATAGGCCTTCGCCAAAGGGCTTCCCTGATGACTGAGACAGTAAAGAATCAGCCTGCAGTGCAGGAGACCTGGGTTCGATCCCGGGGTTGGGAAGATCCCCTGGAGGAGGGCATGGCACCCAGTCCAGTATTCTTGCCCAGAGAATCCCCATGGACAGAGGAGCCTGGCGGGCTACAGTCCATGGGGTCATAAAGAGTCAGACACGCCTGGCGACTAAGTGCAACAGCACGAGGACTGTTGTAGACGCCCTAACGTGTATCGGCGTGGTCCTCACAGGTAGTAGCTCCTAGAGGAGGCCCGAGAGCTGAGCCGTAAGCATTGACCTACCTGGTGCAGGAGTATTTTGCAGGCGTGAAGATGATCGCTGCAATATTTCCAGGATGCAGACACATTCAGGATTCAGTACAAACAGAGTCGTTACTGCCTAGTAGCTATAAAGAGTGATTGGGGAAAAAAAAAAAGTAATTCTTTCCAAGTTCCTTGAGTTCATTTATAAAGGGCTTTATTGATATTAACATTACTTTTTGAAATAACCTTCAAACACAACAAGCAGGTTTTAATGTTTCCATTTTACAACTAGGAAATTTTGTATTAAGTGTTCCAACTGCTGTGCTACTTGGAGAATAGATTTAGCAGTAAACCAGAGGCTAGGCCTTGCTGCCACAGTAAACTATTATTATTTTTGGGATTTGCTCTAAAGTTATGGATCTTCTGGGCTTTTTTCTTTTTTCTTTCCTCCTCCAGGTTTCTGACTTTGCCCACTTGTCACCTGCTATCTTTCTCACCCCTCTCAGTTGCCATCTTAGCCTTGTAGGCACCATGACCATGATTTCTGAACCAAATTTTGGAAGCTGACTTATGAAAAATGCAAATGTTCTTAATGGACAGGAAGACATAATTTTTGAAACCATGATTTTCCAGAAAAATCTGAGGTATATAATCACCCCCATTTTACTGAGATATGGTTGTCATATAATATTGAATCAGTTTTAGGTATACAACATAGTAACTTACATGTTATAAATTGCAAAATAATTACCACAATGTGTTTAGTTAACGTGTACCACCTCACAGAGTTACAATTTTTTTCTTGTGTTGAGAACTTCTACGATGTACTCTCTTAGCAACTTTCAAATTGAAAAACAGTATTATTAACTATAGTCATTGTGTGTGTTTTAAATGCCCAGTACATATTCACATTGTAACTGCAGGTTTGTACTTTTGACCAGCTTCACCCCTCCCAACACCCACCTCTGACAACCACCAATCTGGTCTCTGTTTCTATGAGCTCAGCTGTCATGATTCTACATATGGGTAAGATCATAGGGTACTTGTCTTTTTCTAACTAATTTCGCTTAGCATAATGGCCCCAAGGAGCTTCCTGGCTTTCTTTTCACGCAGTATCACAGTTAAACATTCAGAATCATGTTGGTGTTTTCACAAGGTCCTTGTCAGGTCTTATGGACTGATTTGTGTCCCCTCAAATTCATATGATGAAGCCCTAAACTACAGTACCTCAGAATGTGACTGTACTGGAAGATAAGGCCTTCAAAGGGGTAATTAATATGGGTCCCAATCCAATCTGACTGGTGTCCTTAGAAGAAATGGAGATTAGGACACCCAGAGACCCCAGGCCTGCCCATAGTCTAAAGGCCACGTGAGACAGGAGGGGAAAGCAGCCTCAGCCAGCAAAGGCGAGAAGCCTGGTCCCTCACAGGCCTCAGAGGAAACCAACGCTGCTGACACTTTGACCTTGGATTTCCAGCCTCCAGAACTGTGAGAAAATACATTTCTGTTGTTTAAACTCCCCAGACTGTGGTATTTTGTTATGGCAGCCCTAGCAAACTCATACAGATACTTGAAAAATGGATACAGAAAGAGGCCAGAATATCTACCAATTACATGGATTTTGCCACATGGAAATAGTTGCCAAACAATAACTCAATCCTCACCATAGCCCTATGAGGGGCCATAGCCCTGTCATTTTCATCCCCATTTTATAGATAAGAAAACTGAGACACAGAGAGGTTCAGTGAAGGCCTAAGGTCATCCATCTGGCATGTGGAAAAGCTGGAATTTGAACCCAGTCACCAGTATAGGAGTTCTCCGTTTTGTCTCAATCTTCTGCCTATGTTCCCCAATTGATCATCCACTTTGGAAGGACCATCCTTCCAAAACTGGTTTTGGAGGCAGCATGGAAGGTAAATCTGAGGATACTGTGCCCCACTCTTGAGAGACAAGGACTCAAGACTTGGGAGGCTTTGGAGAAACAAGGAAAGCTGGTTCATCCCAGAGACCCCTGGAGAAAAGGAAGAGACCCCTGGGCCTGGTGAACTGAGGGCGTGGAGGCAGGAAGACTTTCCCACGATGGCTGTCAGCCTGATCCAGAGCTCTGCCATCTGGTATCCCTGGGCTCCCCCAGGCATGCTGGCCCTGTGGGTAAGCGGTGTACTGCGTACAAGCTGCTGGAGCGTGTTGGATGCAGAGTCAGAACTGGCTCACTCCCGCTTCAGTTGTCATTTCTCCACAGTAAGCAAAGAAAAGATGCCGGAGTCAGAGAGGTTCTCCTTCATCCTCCAGACCGGGGTTTCTCAGCCCCGGCTCTAGTGACATTTTGAGCTAGGTCGTTCTTTGTCATGCAGTTCTGCTGTGGGCACTGAAGGATGCTTAGTAGCATCCCTGTCCTCTGTCAGCCACTTATGACCCCCAGAAATGTCTCCACATGTTGCCAAATATTCTCTTAGAGACAAAAATCACTCCCACTGAGAAGCACTTCTCAGATACTTCCTCAAGACACTATTTCCCTCTGTCAGGAAGTGGTCATAATAATATATGTGAACATTCTACATGTATGGTGTTTTATAGTGCACAACCTGCCCAACTGCCCATGGTCATCATTCTCCTCCCTCCCTCTCTTCAAGTGTCACAGGAAAATGAGGCTAATGTGCCCTACACTTCATCATTCCTTTCTACTTTCCATATTTCTGAGATACTATAAGGAACCTGAGGGCTTCCTGACCTAAGTTCAGGGTTGGGTTTGAGACTGACCTTTCTCCTCCCTGAGGTAAGGACTAAGAAAATAAAACCTATGCTGATCCTTCTGATTTTCTAGTTCAGCCATTGATGTGACAGGCATGAGGTGTTGATAACATTTTTTTCTCTTTGTTGAAGGAATAGATAAAACAATTTTATAGCTGTGTTCCCCTATCCCTAAAGCAGGCAGTATTAATTAGGGAATAAAACAGTGACAGGGTGTACATTAATGGGCTATTAATGCCTGCCATGGATGCCCGGCATGGTCCGAAGCCAAAGGCCAAGCGATTTCCACCACCCAGTAAGCTCACTAATGGCCAATTAAAGTCCATCCTGAATAGGCTCTTTCCTCTTGGTCGGGAGTTTTTCAATTTAAAAAGTGGTGAAGTTTCCAAGTATGCATAGATTTGTTTTCATGCATGTTTCTATCTCTCTCTTCTTGCAATAAGAGGTGAATTCACCCACAGAGGGTAAGGGGAAGAAATCAAAGAAAGGACTGGAGTGACAGGGACCAACATACTGACCCTTGAAGCAGTCCCTTGGCCCTGTTTCCTGGAGGCAATGGGCCCCTCATGGGGATATTTTACTCCACCCATTTCTCTCCTGTGTGTCCAAGATGCAGGAGGGAAGGAAGCTGACATTTTTGTAGAAGCTTTTGTTTTAGAGACTATTCAGTCCTGTTGACAGCTTATCTTTCTAACAATACCTATCTCCTAAAGCATGTAAGAGCTAAGTTGGCACACACTGGGTGTCCACCACGTGCCCATGCATCCATCTATATGTCACTGAACCCCCATCACAGCCCCTAAAAGAGGGGTTCTGAGTATCCTCATGCTGCTGATGGAGAAACAGACACAGAGAGGTTCAATAATATGCCTAAGATCACACAGCGGTGGAGAAAGCCAGCAGTGTCACCGTCACCTAGGAGCTTGTTAGAAACACAGAATCCAGTCCCCACTCTAGAACTACTGCATAGGAACCTTCTTTTAACAAGATCCACGGGAGAGGCATACCCGTATTAAAGTTTGAGAGGCACCGAACTGGAGTCTCATCCCCTGGGTTATGTTCTTCTCTGCAGTCAGTTAAAAGGAAGTGAAGATTCATTCTGTGCCTATTCTGCCTGTCACTTGGTTATCACACGAGTTTATTGAATCCTCCCAGAACCTGCAAGTGAGACTGAGAGTCAGAGAATCAAGCGCCCAAGATTCCATAAAAGAAAGTGGCCAAGCTTCACTTGAGTCCAGAGACGTAGGTCCAAAAGACGTAGCCCCAAAGACATAGGCCCCTGAGCACAGCAGTTCAGACTGTGGGTCAGCGGGGCCGTCAGGGTCCCCAGGCAGAGGTCACACAGTTCCATAGGTGGCCACAGCAGACCACAAGGCAAATGTGAGAAGTTCTCACTCTGGAATCTCTGAATTCTGAGGTTTAAAGAAAAAAAAATCTGCTTTTCTGGGCTGGTTAAAAAGTTCTATCAAGGAGTAAAGAGAAGGCCTCTCAAAGCCCCTTCTGGACTTAGAATTTAATGCCTATTTATTGAGAAACTCTCTGTGCATTTGCTCAGTCCTACATCAAGACGAAGTTGTTCTCTGTGCCCTAAAAGCTTCGGTTCTAAAAAGGCCACAGAAATGGGTGAGACATAAAAAATTCCAGAACAATGCAGCAGCTTTAATCAGACTGCCTTTGCTTTGCTTGCTTATAAGTCACTGGCTTTAAATTTAATATAGTGCCATGTCTTTATTTTTCTTGACTTTTTTTTAAAAGATCATATAAAGATTTTCTTCCATGTTGAGACTTTTATATTGTATTTTTCTTAAAATGGAGTATGGTACATTTACCCTCCATCAGATGATTGCTTATAACTCACCTTGCTTTATTAAGAACACTGCTAGAGGCTTCTATGCCCCTAGTAATAAAAATGTATTTTCAGGCCCATTCAAACCAATGAAAATCCAAGTTTTCAGAGCACAAGATAATAAAAATTCTCTAGATCAGTGTCTTTTAGTACTTTTAATCTGTTAACAGACCCTAAGTGTCTCAGATGAAAGGTACTCTAGTGTGAATTACCATCGTTAACAGCATTCCATACAGGTAACTCTTGATTATTCCAATTTCTCACAAATTTGGACACTTTTACTTCCTCTATAAAATCTCTAGGGTGTGTGAAAGATAAAAAGAGGCTTTTCAATTTATTCCTCAAAATATACACAAAAGTATTTTGCATATACATATAGGTAAACATAAAATTTGTATGAGGAGTAATGTCAGTAAAGCGGCGACTCATTTAAGAAAGACAAAGTATATGCGTGTTCAGTTGTGTCTAATTCTTGGTGACCCCATGGACTGTGGCCCACCAGGCTCCTCTGTCCAGGGAATTTTCCAGGCAAGAATACTGGAGTTGCCATTTCCTATTCCAGGGGAACTTCCCAATGCAGGGATTGAACCCGCATCTCTTGGGATCTTCCAACCCAAGGATCAAACCCACATTTCTTGTGTCTCCTGCATTGGCAGGCAGATTCTTTACTACTGTGCCACCTGGGAAGCCCTGGAAAGACAGCACTTGTTACCAAGTATTCCCTCACTGAAATCAATTGAGAATTTTAAAGAATCTGCCTACAGTGCAGGAGATCCAGGTTCAATCGACAAGACTTATTTTGGTCAGCCAAAAGACAAATAGATCTCGACACCCACCTGCCAGAATTTTGAGTTTACATACAGACTTTAACAGGGTTCAGTCATGTATACTGTCCAGATGGCCTCAATAACATTACTGTCTCAAGGCAGTGTCCTTGGAACTTCCCTGGTGGTCCAGTGGTTGAGACTCCACCTTCCATTGCAGGGGACACAGTTTGATCCCTGTTCAGGAAAGTAAGATCCCGCATGCCACAGGCAACTAAATCCCATGTGCCACAAGTAAGACTCAACACAGCCACAGTAATTAATTAATTAAAAACAAATGGCTGCACCCTTGACCATGGGTCCCACTCCCACTGTAGCAATGGTAGGCAGAATGTCTATTCCAAGGTCAGGGGAGGGGGTGAGGAGTCCTTGATCGCCCAGGTCAAGCTCTCTGGTCAGCTGGTGGTCACGTCCCCTCAGTGACCTCCTCCAACATGTCACCAAGGAAGGATACCAGGAAAGACGGCCTAGGGAAGAAACCACTCAACTTGTTATCACGAATGCCTGGGCATTCACTTGCAACCAAGCAAGTGGATATATAACCTTATGTAGGGTTTAGAAGTAGGAGGCATTTGGGGACTACCCCTGGGCTGGTACTTTTCATTTTCCTCCCCAGATGAAAAATGAGCAGAAACCTGGATGGAGTCAAGAGAGAACCAAAAAAGTAAGACTGCATATGGAGCTACCTGTGGAGCTAAGAGCATGTGTCTCAGAATTGCTGGGTCTCTGCAGACCAGCTGCTCCTCCCTTCTCCTTGAACCCTCACTGGTATAATTAACCCAGGGCAGGCTCATTCAGGCTCCCAAGTCACTTCTAAACTGTCCATGGAGCTAACAGTTACTTGCTCAAAGTGAACCAACATCCCTAGAACTAACAGCTACTGCAGGAGGCAATGGTGAAGAGCAAGTTGACAACAATGACTGGATGAAAAGAGGGTAGACAGGCTCAGTGGACCACCTGGGTGGATTGATGCTGTGTGGTTAAGTCTGAAGAGCTGAAGAGGGCAGATGCAGAAAATGCAAAAGGGAAGGAGAACAATGAGGATTTAGTCAAGCTCTATTGTATGGATATTTCAGCCATATATTTTATACAAATTCCATAAAACTTGCTCTAAATGAAAGAGAAAGAACAGAATTACCATTTAAACCATGTCAGTGATTTTAATTGCATATCACTCGATGAGCTCATAGCCCAGGGTCAGAGGGAAATGGGAGCGGTGGAGCTGCCATCTCTCAGGAAGACTCAGGCCTTGGAGCCCTCTCATAGCCAAAGTAGCTCACGTTTTGCACTTTTCAAGCAAGATTATTCCTAAGTGTGAGTCACCTTCTTCATCAGGTTCCCCAAGAAATAGCAATCTCTCTCAGAGGTAGAGGCAAAAATGGGCTTCTTTGGCTTTTTGTGAAACAATATATAGTTCTCTCTGGTGGCTCAGGGGTTAAAGTGTCTGCCTGCAATGCAGGAGACCTGGGTTCAATCCCTGGGTTGGGAAGATCCCCTGGAGAAGGAAATGGCAACCCACTCCAGTATTCTTGCCTGGAGAATCCCATGGACAGAGGAGCCTGGTGGGCTACAGTCCACGGGGTCGCAAAGAGTCGGACATGACTGAGCGACTTCACTTTGCTTTTCTTTATGTAGTTCTCCAAAATGCTACACTCCTGGGGGATTTTTCAAGAAAATTGACTATCAGTAATGATTTATTTGTCTTCACATAATCTATGACCCAGATGTGCTGAGAAATAAGAAAAGAATGAATGGATCAAGAAGGGCTGATCCAAAGAGTCCAGGGGGAACCTCCACAGCCTACATGGAATGCCAGAGAAAGGGGACATCCGGCTGGTGGGAGCTGAAGATAGCATCCTCCTTGGGCTCAGGAGTCAGCCCCTCTTCCTACATCTCAATGCTCTCCTGCTGTGTTAGCCCCACCCGTCCAGAGCTAAAAAGCCACAAGGAAACACTGTGCTCCATCCCATTCTCACATCCTCCTACCCACCCCTCTGCTCTTTCCCATTGGATTTCTTCACTTGCCCCCCATTGCTTCCCTCCCATCTTCACTTCTGCCCACTGCGATCTGGTTTCTGCCCCACTACTCATGAAACTGCCCTCCTTGAAGCCCCCAGTGATTTTGTCATTGACAAGCCCAGGGACTACTTTTCAATCCTTACCTCTGTGACCTCCAAGCCAAGTTATATCTTAAACCATGTCTCTTTGGGGGAGAGCGGAGGGGGATAATTGCTTTTCAATGTTGTGTTGGTTTCTGCTGTAGAACGAAGTGTATACATATGTATACATATATCCCATCCTTCTTGGACCTTCTCCTCACTGCCCCCCATCCCATGCCCTCTAGGTTACCGCAGAGCACCAAGCTGATCTCTGGTCATTAGTTACCTATTTCACATATGGTAGTGTATATATATGTCAACCCCAACCTCCCAATTCACCCCACCTTCCCTTCTACAATATCTCTTACTTCACGATCTCTTTCCTTAGTTTCTGTGCCACCCAACCCTCCCAATAGGTTTCCCCTTCTCTGCACCTTCTCGGTCTCTTTCTGAGCTGATCTTTTGGGGGTATTTCTGGGGCTCTGCATCAGGCTTTCTGCTCTTCATCCTCTATGCTATCTTTCCAGGGAAGCTCTCCCCTAGTTTCAATTACCATCTAAGTCTGTCTCCATCAAAGACCATTCTCTGTTCTGCAGCTTTAAATCTACATACAACATCCTGTTAAATATCTCCATTTAAGTGGCTCATAAGTCTGTCAAATGTACACTCAGAAAAACAACCCAGGACAAGCAGTTCAATATGGCAAATTTCTTTTTCTTTTTTTTGAGATTCACATATTTATTTTTATAGGGTACAGAACACATATGTCTTCTTTTGGGCTCATGGTTTTTTTTTGTTTTGTTTTGTTTTTTAGTTGGAGGCTAATTACTTTACAGTATTGTAGTGGTTTTTGCCATACATCGACATGAATCAGCCATGGATTTCATATGATGATGAGAAAGCTAAAAGGCCAAAGAGGATGGTGGGACCGTCCAGAGAGTCACACCTGAGGAAGCCTCAGCCACCCCTCTGCTGAGCTGGGGGGCAGAGAAAGAAGTGGTGTTGCCACAGCAATGAGGGAGGAGCTGGGAGGCAGAAGGAGTAGCTGCCTGGAGGGGGAGCAGGGCCTCAGAACTGAGCCCTCCAGCCCTGCTGCAGGTGCCCGAATAGAGAGCAGGATGGGGAGGGGGAAATACACTGGCTTCTCCCACCCCCAGGCTCTCCACCCTCCAGCCAATGCTTTCCATTGGCTGAACCTACCCAGACAAGAGTTGGCGAGAAAGTCTGGAAGGTGGGGTTTGCAGGATTAGCCCTGTGACGTGGAGCAGAGCAGTGGAAAGGCAGGGAGCAGGTCTGAGACAAATAGGAAAACGGCAGCACAATAATCCTCCCTGCCTCTCCTGTCCCACCGGTGGAACTGTCTTCATACTTGACCTCTCTCTTTCCCCTCACCTCCCACATCCCGTGATCCTTCCTCTAAGTAGCTCATCCAGTCCTCTGTCCTCACAGCTAGCCTCACTCACGATTGTTACCGCCCGGGCACAGCTCTCCCTTCTCCCTCTCCAGACCCCCTCTTCTAATTCGTCACTGCACTCCAGCCAGAAGGATTTTTCTCTGAATGCACATCACACTTCACTCTGCTGCTTCAAGTCCTACAGTGGCTCGCCGACTGTGCCTAGGATTCAGTCCAGATTCCACGGCAGGACTTTGTTGCATCTCCCATCTCCCCTCCCTGACAGGGTCCTAAACCCTCCACATTCCCACATCCTGAACCACTCCCACATCCTAAACCACCAGCCCCAGAATTTCCTGGGGCAGCCCTCAAGTCCAGAAGCTCATAGGTGCTATTCTCTCTTCACAGAACCCTCCCGTGTCTTCCACCTCTTTTGACTTAAACCCTCTTGTGTTGGCCTCGATGGAAGTGCTTCCCGGAAGCTTTCCCCATCTCCTTACACGTGTTCCCTTGTGCCCAGCACTTTCCCCGGTGGTAGGGTTATCTAGAGTTTCCCAGGTGGTTCAGTGATAAAGGATTCACTTGCCAAGCAGACCTGAGTTCAATCCCTGGGTCAGGAAGATCCCCCAGAGAAGGAAAATGCCATCCACCCTAGCATTCTTGCCTGGGAAATCCCATGGACGGAGAAGCCTGGCGGGCTACAGTCCACGGGGTCCAAAGAGTCGGACACGACTGAGTGACTAAACAGTAGCCACTGCGGGGTTATCAGATTTAACAAATAAACCATGCAAGTTAAACTGGCCATCCTGTATTTTATCTGCAAACCTACCTATCAGAGTATGGCAATTGCATGTTCACATTTTTTAAATTAATTAATTACTTTTTTTTTTACATGTCTGAAATATGTTTATTATATATTCAATATATTATGACCATTATTCATTTTGTCATTATTTTTTTTTATTATTATTTTTTTTTTCCAGTGGGTTTTGTCATACATTGATATGAATCAGCCATGGGTTTACTTTTTAATTCTTGTTTACTTCTTGGTCGTAATGCATGGCATATGGATCTTAGTTCCCCCACTATGGATCAAACCTGCGTCCCCTGCATTGGAAGCCCAGAGTTTTAACCACTGGACCACCAGGGAAGTCCCTATGTGTTCACATTTTAATTTCCCCTACTAGGCTCCAAATCACTTGAGGAGAATGATCTTTTCAGTAAGATTGCCTGATTTGTTAAATAAATAGGTAAACTTGGATGAATGGATGAGTGACTTGAGGATGGGAGTTTTTATTTGAAATCATATGGGACTTAACTTCAGCCCCAAACAGGAGATATGCTTAAGAGACTAAAAGGAAGCTAATGACAATTATTCATCCAAGTGGAGGCTCCTAGGTTAGCTCTGGGCCAGGCTTTCAGACTCTAAGAGAGGAACTTGGAGAAGGAAGCTGTATACCAAAGGGAAATCACAGAAAGTGTAACTGGAAATGATGACTTAATGCTTTCAGCCTGCAGAGAGCTAACAGACTAACTTCAGCCAGTTTGAGGATTGCTCTGACTCAGTTCTGAGTCCTTCACACAGCTGGAAAATTTGTGCTCCTGCCACTGGGGTTAAAATGGTAGAAAGGGCAAGAAGGGTAGTGGCAAGAATCCTCTTTTTTTACTTTGGGAAGGTTTTCTAATAGAAAGCATAAATCTTGCTATTTTCAGACCCAATACCCAAAGACCAAGGGGTAACAAATACAAAAAAGAAGGCAAGGTAGAAGAAAGGCAAATGAGAGCACATGATCTGAACCGGCAGCCTCTACTGGCTCCAGATAAATGTCCACACTGAGGTGCAGGCCCAGATGTTCTACTCCTTCAAGAAAAAGACTCAAAATGTTAATGCCTCATCTCATGATTTTTTAATGTGGCCATTGAGTTAATAACTATTAAATGGTTCAAACAAAACACAACTGTAAATTTATTACTCCGTATAGGCTTCCAGTATTCTACAATGGAATCAGTATGTATCTCCAGGCGGAGACTCCCCACAATTTTCAAACTCCAGGCAGGTGCTGATTCAAATTCCAGATGCCTGTAGTTGAGGATCAATGTCTCAGATGCTCTGCAGAATCTGGGAAAGCATTTGCCAATTTGCTCTGGGGCAAAACTGTCTGTCCGTATCAACCAAGCATGAATGAGGTGATTTCCCCTTGCTATCAACAGTCATCTATATGTTTAGTCAACGTTTATTGAATGTCACTTAGGAAGGTTAGGCGGTCAGTAGATAGTGGAAAGAGGCCCAGAGGAATGGGGTACATTCAGTTGAAATCCAGCAAGTACACACTTCTGCTGCCTTACCAGTTATTTATATACTTATCTACTACTTCCATCCTAGTTGGTTAACTTTTTCTACCCCAGCTCTAGCGCTGTGGACCTCAGGCCCCAGAGGTGGGCCAATGGTGGGTACTCATTTGTGTCCACCTCCAGTCAACTGCTGCCTTCCTTCCGTCATCCTCCTTTAGCCGCTTGTAACTCTGGCCTCTGTGCACTGTCTTGAATATCACACACTAACTCTCCAAAGACAAAGTAAAATAATAAATGTCCCCCAAATGCTCACATCACTCATCTCTCCCTCATCCCTTTTCTTTTTTTAAGTTAATTTTTCTTGGAGTATAGCTGCTTTACAATATTGTGTTAGTTTCCACTCTACAGCAAAGTAAGTCAGTTATATGTATACACAGCCCCTCCTTTTTAGATTTGCTTCCCACTTAGGTCACCACAGAGTATTGAGTACAGTTCCCTGTGCTATAGCATAGGTTCTCATTAGCTACCTATTTTATATGTAGTACCAATTGTATATATATGTCGATACCAATCTCCCAGTGGATCCTGCCCTCTCTTCCCCCTTGGTAACCATAGGTAATCTTGGTAACCAAGGTTTCTTGGAAACCAAGAAAGGTAATCTCTTTCCTTTCTTTCTGTTTTTAATGATTGATTTTTTAATTATTTATTTATATACCCTGCCAAGTGGCGTGTGGGATCTTAGTTCCCCAACCAGGAATTGAACCTGCGCCCCCTGTACTGGGAGCTCAGAATCTTAACCACTGGATCACCAGGGAAGTCCCCATAACCTCTTTCTTAATTAATTCCCACTCTACCATTCAGATTCTAATCAAGACTATGGTTTTTCCAGTAGCCATATATGGATATGAGAGTTGGACTATAAAGAAAGCTGAGTGCTGAAGAATTGATGCATTTGAACTGTGCTGTTGGAGAAAACTCTTGAGAGTCCCTTGGACTGCAAGGAGATCCACCCAGTCCATCCTAAAGGAGATCAGTCCTGAGTGTTCATTGGAAGGAGTGATGTTGAAACTGAAACTCCAATACTTTGGCCACCTCACACAAAGAGTTGACTCATTTGAAAAGACCCTGATGCTGGGAAAGATTGAAGGTGGGAGGAGAAGGGGATGACAGAGGATGAGATGGTTGGATGGCATCACCGACTCAATGGACATGAGTTTGAGTACGCTCCAGGAGTTGGTGATGGACAGGGAAGCCTGGCATGCTGCAGTCCATGGGGTCGCAAAGAGTCGGACATGACTGAGTGACTGAACTGAACTGAACCATTCAGATCTTGACTCAAATGGCACTTCCCACTTCTCAGTCTGTACTGTGGCTTCCTGACATGTAGTCTCACAGCTCTGTTCGTTGAGTTTATATCTTGTGTCCATTTGCTTATTTGTTTGTCTGCCTCCCTGCAACAGGAAGCAGAATTTATTTGGCAAACTGCACAGACTTCCATATACTTTAGATGGGATTGGCCACCCACCCAGCTGCAAGGATGGACCCTGCTGTATTCCAACCAGTGAACATGGCCCTTATTCCTGGTCCCAGTCATCAGTACAGGAATGAGAATATGACCTAAGGCAGCTCAAGCAGAGTGAGCCTGGATGCTCGGGTGGGGAAGGCAGAGATACAGACCTGTGCTGAAGAGACAGATTCACCAAGGTGGTTATAATGAAGCGTGACGTGAAAGAGAGCAAAGGCGCAGAGTCCTAGAAAGGCAGCTCCAAAGGCTATACACCACAGGCCTCCGGAGCAAACCAGACATGGACTGGCCCTCCTTTGCACTTTTCACTTATATCAATCAATGATTTTTTTTTTTCCTTTAGCCAATTTGGATCAAGTTTTCTATCTATTGTGACCAACAAAATCCTAACTGATAAACCTTGATCATTCTGCTTACCACTGTATCGATAAGAATGCAGCTCATGACAATCCCACTTCTGGGCATACACAGTGAGGAAACCAGATCTGAAAGAGACACGTGCACCCCAATGTTCATTGCAGCATTCTTAGTTTACCGCTAAATCCTCCTTTTGTTTATAATAGCCAGGACATGGAAGCAACCTAGATGCCCATCAGCAGATGAATGGATAAGGAAGCTGTGGTACATATACACCATGGAATATTACTCAGCCATTAAAAAGAATTCATTTGAACCAGTTCTAATGAGATGGATGAAACTGGAACCCATTATACAGAGTGAAGTAAGCCAGAAAGATAAAGAACATTACAGCATACTAACACATATATATGGAATTTAGAAAAATGGTAACGATAACCCTATATGCAAAACAGAAAAAGAGACACAGAAATACAGAACAGACTTTTGAACTCTGTGGGAGAATGTGAGGGTGGGATATTTCAAAAGAACAGCATGTATACTATCTATGGTGAAACAGATCACCAGCCCAGGTGGGATGCATGAGACAAGTGCTCGGCCTGGTGCACTGGGAAGACCCAGAGGAATCGGGTGGAGAGGGAGGTGGGAGGGGGGATCGGGATGGGGAATACGTGTAAATCTATGGCTGATTCATATCAATGTATGACAAAACCCACTGAAAAAATAAATAAATAAATAAAGGGGGAAAAAAAAAAAAAGAATGCAGCTCATGAAAGACACTGTATCTTGAACAACATGCCATTGAGAGAACTGGGGATGGCTTAATGGAGGAGGTGACTGGTAACATCAGCTGGATCCTTAATCTGAACGTAATTCTTTTAGAAACTATGTTAGATTGCCCTTGATTTAAATGCATGAAACTCAGAAGTATTTTCCCCAGTGTGTTTTATGGCAGAATATTTGCTACCTGAGGTTATTAACCTGCTCATCTGTCATCTCCTAAGAACTCTTGAAGATTTCTGCTTCAACCCCTGGACTTTCAACCTAAAGAAACTATGGTTTTAAAGTGGAGGAAAGCAGCAGGAAGGAATGATTCAGCCTCTAGCCACCTTTTACGCTGCTGGATAAGATCATTATTTCTCCCCCAAGAGTGTCCTGTAACCTCCTACATTTCTTACATTTCAACTTCAAGTTTCATTTCTTGGGCATTTAAGATGCCTATGGCTTTTCACCTGGCTAGGTAGAAGCCAGGATTTTATTTTTCTCTTGGGGGCTATTCTGCTAGGCTAGAGTCATCAGAAGAAATTTTAACTTTATGTTGTTATATATATGACATCTTTCAAAGTATAGTCAGACTCTGTGGTTCATCATCTGGTTATTAGATTGAAAGTCTGTGTGGCCGAAGGGCTGTATTTTCAAAAATATTGAGAAACAGACAAACTTGACAAGACATGGAAGGAAAAGTCTACAAGTTGGTCCTTATATCCTGATCAGGGAATTCTCTTCTGCCTTCTTTGGTTCACCAAAAAGTGTACTTGCCCATCCTGTTCACATTCTCAAAATGCTTGTTATTCTCAGGGCTCCTGGAATATATAACCTCCAGTGGCTGCCTTTTGACTTCCCAATGAACTACTCTGCAAACTTTTGCTTATATGTTAGGACTTTCCCCCTCTTTGAGAGAGAGAAGAGCAGGTTGTTAAAATATTAGAATAATGTCATTCTCCATTCTCTCTTCATTCTCCATCAAATAAATCCATCTGCACTATCAGTTCCATGAAACAGAGATGCAATTCAAAAGCTTGATGGAGAGCAGAATACATTCAGAGTCTCAAAATATCTCTCCAGAAATGATTTAACTATGAAGGGACAAATGATAACCTGACAGTGGAGAAACTTCATGGGCACCACCTCTACCAAGATGTTAACAAGACAGATGACCATCAGGTGGCTACTGTAAGGATGTAGAGTGACACGCTGTCACTTTTGTGGAACCCTCACCAAAAGCGCATAACATGAAACAGCTTCAAGGAAATAGAGGAGACACCCAGACTGAGGATCATTCTACCCAACAACCAGCCCCTGCTCTACTCAATAATATGAAGAACAAAGAGGCTGAAGAACTATTTCCTTTTTAGACCAAAGTGACATAAGAACTAAGTGCAATACATGGTTATGGACTGGTTCCCGAAAAAATGAGCCCTTAAGGATGTATGGGACTGAGTGGCAAAATATGAACATGGACATAGATTAGTGAACAGCATCAATGTTAAATTTATGACTTAGACCACTGTGCTGTGGTTTGGTAAGAAAATGTTGTTGCTCTTAGGAAATAATCACTGTTTACAGGTAAAAGGGCACAGCGTCTCTTTACCCTTAAGTGGTTCAGGCAAAAAACATATATGGAGAGATGGTGGATGCCAAAGCAAATAAAGCTAAAAATCAATAATTGGTGAATCTAGGTAAAGCATATACAAGAGTTCTTTGTACTAATCTTGCAACTTCTCTTTAAATTTGAAATTTTATCTGTAATAATATACCTGTATCTCTATAAAATAAATACACAGAATTCAAAATAAATGCATCAACCTAAGATCCAGATTATCCTTCAGTTATTGTTACGCAATCTGAAGAGAAACAAAGGCTAGAATAAAAACAGGCACTGAGTCTGTAGATTCATACATTAGTATTCTGAGGATATTTCTACCAACTTAAAGTATGCTTTCATTTGAATAAAACAATTTGGACTTCCTTAAACTTAGTGCCAATTACTTATATGTTTAAACCCTCAAAGTGCAAATTCCATACCTTCCCCAAGTGAAGTCCAATGTCATCAATATTCTCATGTGCTAACAAGTAAACAAGGCAAATTTCTGTAACCTAGCTATAGAACCTCTTTGTCCATAAACTCTTTCTAATATACCCAGTTCTTAGAAAATCAAATTTACATCTCTGGGATTTCAAATACCACAAGCTATAGTTTTTGTCACATCAAATGAACTATTTTATTCTTTATCTTCTTAAAAAGAAATTCAATAAATCTTTGCTCACTGCTAGCTCTTCTATCTCTCTCCCAACATCTCTTTGATCAAGCTTTTTCCATCTACTCTGGAATGATCCAAGCGTAATTAGAACTTCTTACCTTCTTTAGCCCAAAAAGAGCCAATTTATCACAAACTGTCATGGATTCTGATTCTAAATTACCAAAAGCCCAATTACTAACAGAGGGAAGGAATCGTCCTTCCAATTAAAGTGACTGATTTCTTCGCAGACGCAGTAGCATTTTACTTTTTAATTATGTGCATTCTGATCAAATGTGAAGAAATTCTTCCTCATTTCATTTTCCTTCCAAAGAACATGACACAACAAACATTAATCATAGAGTGATTCAAGGTTAGACCTACAAGTGCCTTCAGCCAAATTAGACCTCTATCAATGGGGTTTGTCCATTTTACGGGTCTTATTGGCTCCTTAAGCTCAAAAGGGAGAAGGGAATAATTATTTGCTATATCACATAGTTTACCTAAGAGTTTGCCAAGCCTCCCAGACCTGCTAGGCTGTGATGAGACCCCATTAGATATTTAGATAAACACAGACTAGCATGGAATAGAACACAGTATTACTTCTCATGCACACAAAGAACTGCAGTTCTAGGCACAAAGCGGTGTCAGGAGGTAAACATGCAATGTGAAAATAAATCTGCTTTTTCTCACTTGGGTGGTATTAATGTGATTATGTGTTGTCAAATTTTGAAAGAGAAAAATAAAACTTTAAAATCAGTTTGGGGGAAGAGGTACAGTTTGGAGAATCTCAAGCAGCATAAGGCCACCAAGCCTTACACAGCTTTCCCAAGGCCTGAAAGACACTTTTCTGTCCACTTGGCTTTGAATCAAGACTGGCCAGTCATGGCTCCCACAGCCTGCTGACCCAGAGCCTGCACCCTTATCTCCTCTTCCCTCTCTTTCCACGTGGTCAGCAGCCTGACGTCAGTTCATTCACTTGAGACACAAAAAGGTCAAGGATTTCATTCAATGACCGTATTCCAGCAATGTGCGCTCCAGAACCTTCCTTCGTCCAGACAACAGTGTCCACCCTTTGGACTGGTACAAATGCAGCAGGTGCTGAAAAATTTTCAAACAGTTTCACGGATACATAAAGAAGAGCTTGGGAGCCATCCAAGATTTTAAGTTTTTGTGAAAAATTAAATTGTATACTAAGCTTTTGAAAATTAAAAAATCCTCCTATGTGAGACTGTACCTCTGCCCTTACAGTAGGCTGTTTGCAAAATTCAGGAAGACCCGCCTTTCCATTCATTAGACAATTGCTGAGCATCCCCTAAAGGCAAAGCAGGATGCCAGGTGATATAGGTGATGAAACAGGACTTGCTCCTTGCTCTAGTGGGGAGGGCAAGTAAACAGACACACTCAGCACAGTAAAGTACGGAATGGAGGAGCTGTGATGGGATAACAGGGTCACCCTTGGAAGAACAGAGGAAAAGAGCAGTGTTGCCATGTAGGAGACACAAACAAGGTCAGGAGGTTGGCAGGTGTCTTGAAGGAAGGCTGGTCTTGCCAAGTTGGGGCAGGAACTCCAGGCTTACCTGCGGAAGCGTGGGCTTATGCATGACATTCCAAGAACAAGAAACACAAGAAAGAACAGGCCAAACATGCACATTCCCATATGTAAAATAGCTTGTGGGAAGTCTCTGCATAACACGGGAAGCTCAACTCCTCCATGCTCTGTGACAACCTAGAGGGTGCGGTGAGCTGGGGCTGGGAGGGAGGTTGAAGAGAGAGGGGACATATGTCCCATGTGAATTATGGCTGATTCATGTTGTTGTATGGCAGGAACCAACTCAACATTGTAAAGCAATTATCCTCCATTTTAAAAAAAAGAAAAGGCCAGACTAGATGCTACAAAGCTGTGACTGCTAGGCTAAGAAGCCTGGGCCTTTTGAAGAACCAAAGAGGAACATGAAGTGATCATCCAACCGGCTGTGTTGTAGGGGGTGGTGTGGGCAGGTGAGGCTGCTGAAATGACCCTCTGAAGGCTGGCAGAGCTGGTTGTGGCAAGGGGAATGGAATTAAGTGGAGATTCAAGAGATTTGGGGTTGGTACAAACCACAGGGACTTGCAACCATCATGTGAATGGATGAGGAAGGAGGTGAAATAGACTCTGAATGCTATGACATATAAACACTTGGGTGGAGTCCATGGACTGGGCAGTTTTTGCTATTTTAATATTTACTGTGGTTATCAGTCACATCCTGCATTGAGCCCTTGTTTTATGCTCTTTAAACATCACTGAGAAAAGTTGAGGAGTTATTTCTATCCTCCTTTTCAAAGAAAGGGCTTCCCTGGTCACTTAGCTGGTAAAGAATCCACCTACAATGCAGGATCCCTGGGTTGGGAAGATAAGATCCCCTGGGGAAGGGAAAGGCTACCCACTCCAGGGCTTGGGGAATTCCACGGACTATATATCCATGGGGTCAGAGAGAGTTCAACATGACTGAGCGACTTTGACTTCACTTTAAAGATGAGAGAACCAAGCCTGTAAACGCTTAGCCCTAAGCAGAGAAACTCAACTAACCCACCTAATTGGTGTTAGGGCTCAGACGAAAGATCAGTGGGCCCTTGTTACATAATCCAACAAAACATGAAGATAGCTCAGTACTGTCCTACTGGCATGTTTTCAGCTGAACCAGGGCAAACATCATAGAACTTTATACCGTGAGCTGTGTTATAAGGTCGTTTGCTGATACTGTCCATTCCAAGAGCCAGTGGAAAGTTACCGGTGTGCTGAATCATTACAAACATGGATGCAGAGAATGTAAGTCTTGCACTTTTAGTTGAACAAAATACAGTTCACAGGTGCTATTTTTAGACTCAAGTTTTCCCAACAGAAAGTTTTTAAAAGAACAATCTGTCTAAAACGCAGGTAAAGAAATTCACTGACAAAGACTTAGATGTTTTCGGACTTTAATGTCCTTCATATATTCAACATAAAACACTGACAATGGATGAATAACAGGGGAAAAGAGTCTTCAGCAAAGATCTTCCCAAACTCACAGCATCACTGGCCAAACACCATAGACAGTCATGTGAACAAATGAAAGAGGAGTTTAACAGATTTTTAGTTTAACGGCATAACTGAAAAACAATCGATCAACCAACTAACCTTTCTTCTACCCACTGAGAGGAATGGAAAAGGAATCAGGGAGCTTCCAAACCTTGTGAAGTATCTTTAAAAAGGAAGGGGTAGGGGAGGAACACAACCGTTGAAAACAGAACACTTCGATGCACGAGGTTAAGAAGCCTATCAAATTCTCAAAGTCTGAACATATACCCACACGAACTGTATTATTAGAAAACATTAAGTGCACAGAGATATAAACTATGTAGTATTAAAAACAGACCTTGTTATATAAACATACAGTATGCTGCTTTCCTCTCTTTAGGAGAATAACAGTATAAGGAAAGATTTCCAGTCTGCCTTTTAGTCTGAACTCCTAAGCACTCACCGCATGGACGGTGGTGACCGGAATTAATAGCTGCAGAACTCCAGGAGACCCCCACTGCTGTCATCTTGCAAAGGATCAAAATTCAGCACCCAGAGGGCCCCACCCCACCCTCTATGCTGTTTGTGTGTTTCTAAAAATAATAACCTGCCAATTTGCATAATTAAAGCTACAGGCAGCTTTGAATATGAGATCTAAGCAGAAAGAGTATCAGCAAAGACAATATTAAGAGTTTTTAAAAAAACGAGAGGGAAGATGTTTTTAAAGGCTTCCAGTTAAAGTCAGAATTAAGATTTAGTCCCAGTAGTTTGGCAGAGCTGTGGATATGTTGCTGTTTTTCTCTAAAAAAGAAGAATCTATCATATCACTCTAGAAAATGCCATATTTGTTAATATTTTTGTAACCATTCTCAAGTGACTTTCAGCTTCGTTCATTGTTCAAGGGCAGAGTATATACTGGTCAGGATGCGCTCACAGCTGGTGCATCTCCAAAAAATTCTTCATGAAGGCTGCCAGCTTCTGGACGTCTTCGACAGTGACGGCATTGTACAGAGAGACCCGGATGCCTCCCACGGACCTGGAAGGACCACAGATGCAGCCATTAAGAACAGGAGCATCTGGTTTAATGTCAAGACCACCCTCCTTCCAGTCACCCACTCCTTTAAGAGTCATGGCAGCTGAGACCATCGTGTCCAACTTCTCACCTGAGAATACCCATAGGAGGCCAAGAGCTTCAGACATCTCAGTCCTTAGAAATTCTTCCCAACACAGTGAGCATCATGCTCACATGTGACCTAGGTTAACTCAACTCTTTGATGAGCCTTCTGTACAGGGGGCAGAGACCTGGCAGGTACTCTTGTGCGTGAGGACATACATTTTTCATGGAGCCTAAAGGATTAACTACCCTTTCTGATGTCCAGCGGGAACAATAGTGGCTCTTTCTTACATCGGATAGGGTTGTGCCAATTGCACCATGGATGGGATGGCAACCTCTGAGCTGTCACAGCAGAGAGCCTCAAAGGTAATTTTGACCAAAGCTCTTAGAAGATGGGGCTCCATCATGCTCTCAGCTGAGAAATCATGCTAAGGGTTCTAAAAGCAACAGGAAGATTATCCCGTAATAACTGGTCTTTTTCAACTAGTTACAGTAACTGCTACTTCAAGCTGGGTGGGCTCCTGGATGTGTTTTACTCTCTCTGCATCTGAAGGGGCTTCCCTGGTGGCCGAGACAGTAAACAACTCGCCTGCCAATGCAGGAGACATGGGTTTGATCCCTGGGTCGGGAAGATCCCCTGGAGAAGGGAATGACTACCCACTCCAGTATTCTTGCCTGGAGAATTCCATGAACAGAGGAACCTGGTGGGCTACAGTCGATCGGGTCACAAAGAGTCCTACATGACTTAACAACTAACACTTTCACTGCATCTGAAAACTAAACCAATTGTCTGACAAGCTTCTGGATGCAACATGTACTCACCTATGCCCTTTCAAGGAGATCATATTGAGTTCAAGAGCTTTGTCAAGAAATCTTTTTTCTAAAGCATCGTCTCCTTTGGTGTTGCCAATGCGGAATGGAATATTCATCTTGCTTCTATTCTGGGGCTCCACTGGACATCTGAAAAACACGTTTATTGTTGCAGATAATTTTTTGCAATGTACAACTTTAACAAGTCAACAGAAAATTTTTTAAAAACCATTTTCTAGATGCAACAAGAGGTTAAAAATCTGCCCCAGGACATTTATAATTTACTTAAGGAGACCACATTTGCATTTGGAAAAGGGAGTTAGCATTCTCTTATATAACTTGTACTTAATTTCTAAGAGCCTCAGTTTTCTCATCCAAATATTGGGAATATTAATAAAATCACCATTTCAGACAAGTTTTGACAGCTCAATGACACAACATATATGAAGCTTCCAACTCATGGCAGCCACAGAGCAACGTGAATAACCCTTTCTCTACAAGGCTGCAGAGAAGAAAACGTTGGTCGGAATAGTGGCTGTAAGATTTAAAAATGAGCAGCAACTTTCAAAGCACTTACAACACTGTAGTGTCCCAAACCATGTGACCTTGAACAACTTATTAACTCTCCCCGTTGTACCTCTCCATGTGAGAACTACACAACAAAGTATTTGCAGAGAATTTCCGTGGTACGTTTGAAAATGGCCACAAATTCTCTGTAGCCTTCCCAGCAAGAGGTGGGGCCTAGTGTTCACAGCTTTTGAATCTGGGCTGGCCTCGTGGATTTGCTTTGACCAAGAGACAATCTGGAGGGTTAGGGTGGGTAGGGAGGTTCAGGATGGAGGGGACACGTGCATACCTATGGCTGATTCGTACTGATGTATGGCAAAAACTATCACAATATTGTAAAGTAACTATCCTCCAATTAAAATAAATAAACAGTGCTTTTAAAAAGAGAGAGACTGCAACAGAAATGATGCCATGCAACTTCCAAGCCAAGGCACATGCAGCTTCTATACATGTCTTCCTCAAACACTGCTGCTATGTAAGCAAGCCCAGGCTAGCCTACAGGAACAATTGCCCCAGCCAACAGCCAGCACCAGCTGCCAGACAGGTGAGCATGGCCATTTTAGACTCCAGGGGAACCACCAGATGACTTTGGTTGAATAAGTGATCTCAGAGGAGACCAGCAGAAGAAACCACCCAGCTGAGCTCAGCTCAACCTGCTGCCGGAAAAGAATCCTGAGCAATGAAAATGGCTGTGGTTTTAAGTCAGTCTTGAAGTTTTCTGTGTGTGATGCAAAGGCAGACAACTGACACAACTTAGAAGAGTGCCTGGATCACATTCAATGCTATATAAGTATCTGTTAAAATCAAATAAATTTGTCTTTTTATTCCCAGCACCTTGCACGGGGCTCACACAGACTCTCAACATGAACGAGTCAAATTTCATCTAGGATAGGGTAGTATTTGACTTCAGTTTCTGATTTGGAAAGCGAGCAAGCCTAAATTATTTTTCATTGACTACCAAATGAGACAAACAGGAGAGCTGACATGCTGCTCTGAAATACAAGGGAAAATATGTCATAACTCTCTTTCCCCATCATCTCAAGCACATCCTGTTTTATCCTTCCATTTCTACAGGGTGGGATTCATTAAAATTAAACAGCAAATAAAAGCAGTGTGAGGAAGCCCCCCATTAACAGCGATGCTCACCCCTGAGGGCACACACACAGTTCTTGTTAAAGTTAACAGGAGTCAAGTCCAAATTAACAGACAAAAGAGACCCAAGAAGGGAAATCAGGTCTCTGGTAATAGGCTTTGAGCCAGAATTCTGGCCCCCACCTTTTCACAGGTAGTAGGTTTCCTGGTTGACATTTAAATTAAAATTTTAGTGTCTACCTCCTTTGATATTCTGCTGCCTCAGGCTCCCCATGCAAGGGTCCAATTATAGAGCTGGAGCGGCAAAAAGGACATGTGGTTTAAGGGTAAAAAATATTAAAAAGGGGAAGAATTAAGAACCTGGGTTTACAAATCTGTAAACACAAATCTGTATTTACAGTCCTCCCCCACAAATTCACCCATCCTACTGTGAAAGTAGATGGTACCATGACAGCTATAATGTCATAAAACCTAGAAACTGAAGATTAAATTAGCATGCAGCAGATACCTGTACAGTGCCCGACAGTCTCTCTGATGTGGGGCTGAGGAAAAGAAGAAATAGATTAGGAGAATTAGTTGCTCCCAACCTAGCAAGACGGCTATGTAGGGAATTAAAATTGCCCGGGACAAGCCCCGTGGAAGCAAAGAGCTGAGCAAATAATTCTGCCCAGAGAAGGTTGAAAGGTTTCAGAGGAAGGTATGAGGGAGGGGTTAGGACAGGGTGAGGGGAAGGAACAGTGTCTGGCAGAGAGCCGTGTCCGTCAAGCCCTGGAGACCCCAAACAAATAGCAAATAGCAAATAGGGTGCCAGCTGCCTGGCAAGCCCCACCCCAAACTATTGATGGACCCTAATTTCCTTCATCAGACCCCTCCTGAAGGACACCTGGGTGGACTCCAGATTTTCCCCGTTATGTAAGCATCCCACATTGGGCTTGCGGGCACCTGATTTTGTGCACACTTCCACGCCAGGCAGAGTAAGGGCAGGTGCCTAAGGTAAGTCTTTGGTCAAAGTGCAAGAGTTGTGAACTTTGATGGGTGTTGCAACTTCACTCCAAAATTGAACACATTTACACTCGACAGAACCGAAGTGTGGGCCCTTGCCAACACCAGCTGTTATCAATCTTTAGAATTTCTGTTGATCAGAAGGGAAACACCTCCTGGTTTTAATCTGCATTTCCTAAAGAAATTAACCCTTTTTATCTATTAGCCAGCTGTCTCTTCCCAACTGTCTGCTCATACAGTTAGAGACCACCTCCGGCCTTGGTTTGTTTTGGTTTGGTTTGGTTTATCCTTTTAAATTTGCGGATTCTTCCCTATAGCAAAAGTAACCCTTATAAGTTATATGCTACCAAGTTTTTCTTATATCTATCATTTTGTTTTGTTTATGATGTCTTGAACTGTAGCAAAGTTTCAAGGCTTTTGAGTTTTATGGCTTATTTTGGAAAGCCTCTGTACACTCTATACGTAAACAGAAATTCTTTCCTGCATTTTATATGTATGTCTTGCATTTCAATGCATTCACATCTTTTTGATTGATTACAATTTATGTATAGCATGATGAAAATATATAACTCTAGTTTTTGTTTAAATAAATTATCAGTGCTTCAATCAATTGAAAACATGTTTGTTTTTTTTTTTGTCTAATGTAAAATGCAGGGACTTCTCAGGTGGCTCACGGGTTAGGACTTCCCGCTTCCAATGCAGGAGGTGTGGAGTCAATCCCTGTTCAGGGAAATAAGATCCCACATGTGGCCAAAAAATAAACAACAAAAAAAACCAAAATGCAACTCTCAAGTAAACAAAAGTTGGTGAACTTTTCCAGTTATCTGTCTTTCCCTCTGCCAGTAGCTTGTATTTTAATAGATCATATGCTAATATTACATTTTACTAATGTTCACGTTAAACACTTTTCAGCTATCCTCTTGCACTAACTTTCCTAGTTAAACACTGAACTAACTAATATTTATTAATGTTTGTGATTATTGTGAATTGGATCTTCCCTCATTTTTTACTGTTATCTCTGGAACTTGGGAAAGTAACTGACTTTTATACATTTCGATGTAACTGATGACAATTCTGAACACAATCGTTTCTAATCTTTTCCACTGATTCCTGCATTTTGAATAGGAAGTCGCATCATCTGTGATTTCTGTTGTCTGCTTAGTGTAGTAGTTAAAGGCTCTGAGACCAGCCCCACCGACTCTCCCCACGTTCACACCCTGTCGGATCCCACCTGCCCTTTGCACCTGACCCTAACCTGTCTGTGCTGCTGTAAAACACTGTCTGCTTACAAAGAAGTGAAAATAAAATGTACTAACATCTGTGAAATGCCAAGAGCTCTGCCTGCTTTATTTTCGGGTTGTCACTGGGCCCATCAGGTGCTTCCCTCTCTCCTAAGGCCTGGTTCCCATAGGAAGTTGATGAGAAGAGGTGACCTCTGATCTGAAGTGGATTCTACCACTTGGACATCTTTAGCATGCTAAAGTTAGTATCTAAAACATTTTAATTTGATACGTGACGCAGGGCACCCAAATCCAGTGATCTGTCACAGCCTGGAGGGTTGGGGTGGGGAGGGAGGCGGGGGGGGGAGTGGTTTCAAGATGCAAGGGACACATGTATGCCTATGGCCAATTCATATTGATGGATGGCAAAAACCATCACAATACTGTAAAGTAATTATCCTTCAGTTAAAATAAATTCTAAAAAATTAGTATCTAATACATATTAAACATAATGTGCCAGGAACATCTGAGGTGCTTTCCATAATAAACCACAAATAATATTAAGAGCTAACTTTCAGGAACGCTCCCTACCTACCAAGTACGGTTTCTCATGCTTTACACAAATGGCCCAGAGCAAGAGCCCTTAAACCCCTCCACTATATACTCTTGATTCATACGCATTTTCATTTAACCCTCATGATGGTCATAATATTCTATGGACTTATGTCCATTGTACAGATGAGGAAACTGAGTCTAGAGCAGTCAGGACACCTGCCCAAGGCCACATGCTAGTATGTGGCAATGCGGGGCTTCTACGGCCAAGATACTACACTGCCCACGTGGGCTCAACTCACAGCCAGCCCGCAACTGTGGGTGGTCAGGCTATAGAATGAACGGGGACTTCAGTAGCAGCCCTCTCAAGTCTCTGAGTCCCCGGCCAGGAACACTGGCAGAGCTGGTC
Organism: Cervus canadensis; assembly: GCF_019320065.1. NCBI lineage: Eukaryota > Metazoa > Chordata > Mammalia > Artiodactyla > Cervidae > Cervus > Cervus canadensis. Next base: position 18,710,976 of record NC_057399.1, read on the forward strand.
CAACCCCCAGCAAACTGCCCAAAACTGTGTTCCATAAAGGGGCTGCTTTACCAGGCGGGGGGGCACCAAACGGGGGACAAAAATGAGGAGCAAAAGTGATGGTAAATGGTAAATTCCAACTCCAGGTCCCTTGGTATTCCTCTTAGAAACTGCTCACCTCTCCTTCAGGGCCATATTTCCATAGCAAAGAATTTCCTGAAAATCCAGATGCACACAGAGACAGCTCGTGAGTGTCCAACTGCTGAACAGGGGTGACGGGGAGCAAAGTGTACTCCTGACTATGGTAACAAGGCTCCACAGGAATTCCATGAGCCAGGATGACATTTTCTGGGCAGGCGGCCCAGGGCTGAATGGGAGTTCCCAGAAAGTGGTTTATTCAGAAGAGGATGTAAGTTCGGGCTCAAAAGGCTGTTCATAAGTGAATGAGGAGTTTCGCATGGGAAAGTGATCAGATTGCCCAGGAGACAACCCACCTGCCATCTTGGCTTTGGCGGGCTGCCTTCTGGAAGATGCTGGGGGGTGTTTGTATTTAAAGGATCTCAAGTAGGGGGAAGAATTTCTGGGACTTTTGGTGTTCCTTCTATACTTTATTTTCTTTCTAATGATTTCTTCCAGGGGCATCACCATACTTTCTGTCCTCCCATTTTGTGCCTATACATTTCCCAAGAAATACATGAAGTCAAACGCTAACAGAAAAATTGGTCTCCCCTTCACAATAGCTGCCACGTGCTCTCACTCACATTCATATACTGTGCACTCTTAGGAAGCCAGGAAAAGGAGACTTATTCTTCTTGGTGACACCAGAGCCTAAAGCCAGGTTAGCCCAGAGGAGTGCTCGGGCACCATTCACTGGAGGGCTGGATGGATGGATGGGTAAATGGATGGTAGATGGATGGGTAGACGGAGGGTGGGTGGATGGGTAAACAGACAAATGGGTAAATGAACTAATGAATTAAACATGTCTTCAGACCTTTCCACACTATCTTTTCAATCCCAGCACAAGCCATGCCCTCTAGGCAGCCCACTCTCTGCTCTCCAAACATACCACTTTCTTCCCTCAGTGCTTTACAGAGGCCATTCTTTGCCTTCTTAAAAATTTATAGAAGAACTTCTGCCTTCTTCTCTGCCTCATTCTACTCCTGCCCAAGGCTGAAGCTCATCTAAAAGCCCTCCCAAAAAACAAAAAAATAAAAAATAAAAGCCCTCCCTTCTCCTCCAGCCAAAGCAGTATCCTCCTGTCCTCAGCTCATGACTCATCATTTAGCCCTTGGCTATCCTTGGACCATCTATTGCCAATCACACATGTTGAAATGGCTCTAGTAAGTGCTAGCGGAGTACTCTAGCTTCACCTCTCACATATCAGGATGTGATCTAAAATGGAAGATTCCCAGGGGCCAAGCCACAGGACCACAGAGAAGGCAGAAATGCGTAGTGGGGAATCCCTTCCCCCAGATGGCGTACGGAAGAGGACCCCAAAGGTTAAGTCATTCAGCCAAGCTGGACTTCCTGAGGGCTTGTGGCTGCAGGCCAAGAACTTACAGGAGCAGGCAATCAGCTAAGGGCAGAGATGACAGCAACCGTTATGGCCCCAAAAGTGCACCCCCACCCCTCACCCATGGTTGGTTATGGAGACGTGTTAGCAAGTCCTGGGTGAAACACACAGCTCTAAGTCAGGTTTGAGGCATCTTTTTTTTTGGCCTTATGTGGCCCACCAAGTTCTCAGTAGGGAGCGAACATTCCTTTGTTATTGTCAGCTAGATGTTTTTGTTACAACAGACGGAACTCCAGAATCCGAAGAGTAGAGACCACTAAGAAGGGGGTCCTGGCTTGGTCAATGAGAGTATCTATGCATATGTGTGTGGAAATGGGCGTGCAGACACAGCATAAAGTCAGATCCTCCCACAGGTGTCCCCACCTTGAAGGAAGGGAAAGCAAATGAAAGCCATCACCTGTTAAGTTCTCTGTGTACCAGACACTATAGTAGGTACTTTATATGTGGCATTTTGGTGAGAGGCCTGTTGTAGGGGGTTGAATGGTGGCCTCTGCAAAGGTTTATCCATGTGCTCACCTCCACATTCACCTGTGAATGTGACGTAGTAAGAAAAAGGGTCGGGATTTTCCTGGTGGCCCAGTGGCTGGGACTCTGTGCTCCCAATGCAGGGGGCCAGGGTTCAATCCCTGGTCGGGGAACTAGATCCCACATGCTGCAACTAAGACCTGGAGCAGCCAAATAATTAATTACTGCAAAAGAAAAGAAAAAGGATCTTTGCTGATGCAATTAAGCTAAGGATCTCTAGATGAGATAAATCATCCTGGATTATTTGAGTATATCCTACATCCAATGACCACCTTTGAAAGACAGAAGAGAAGATACACAAAGAAGGAGAAGGCCTCGTGAAGCAGAGGCAGAGACTGGGGTGAGGCAGGAATGCCCAAAGCCCCCAGAAGCTGAAAGAGGCCAGGAATGGACTCTTCTTGGGAGTCTCTGCAGGGAGCAAAGCTGTGCTGACAGCTTGACTTTGAACTCCTGGACTCCTGATAACTGAAAATAAATTTCTCTTGTTTTAAGCCACCAAGTTAGCGGTACTTTTGCTCTAGCATCCCTAAGAGATCAATACAAGGCTCATAGATTTTCTGGCGCTGGTCCAGGGGTCAACACATGTTCATGAATCAATTAGTCACAAAGACATTTAACTAGGAGTCAACTATACCAGAGCCAATTCCATTCACTGACTACAGGCCTGGGATTGGAGAGTTTGTCCTGTGATAGGGGAAAGAGTAAACTTTTCTAAAAGGGTAAATATCCCAGAGAGGTCAGGAGTGGCTGCTTATACCAAGGGTCTCCAGTGGAGTCCTGAGACAAAGCTGAGAGTTTCTAGCATGTTCGCGTTTTGTCCCCAGGGACATAGAGAGGCGGTGGTAGGGAGAGAGGGGTGTGCAGTGTGAGCAATTTCACCACCAGTGGGAGACAGGTCCCAAAGCCCGGTGTTCCTAGGTGGATGCAGGAGGGAAAACTTATGTGCCTCACGCTCCTGGGAACTTCAGTATCTCACAGAAAGATGGCTGCATCCATGTTCCAAAACCAACACAGCATAAACACAGTTTTCAATTCACAAGAGGCAAAATGTGAGATAAAAACCATCCACTTACACATAGAATCCTTGCGAATTATCAATAATATCATAAATCATTTGCGATTTGATGGAGCTAAGCTTCTCCATGGCTGCTGCCCCGCCGTTGTTCTTAATCCACTCCAGGACCAAGCCCATGACATAGATGCTAAAAGAAAGAGTAAAAAAAATACATATTATCCATTTAGATCAGCTTTGCATAAACGACAAGACATCTGAGCAAACTGAAGCTGTACTAAAACAGACTTAAAGACACCATTAGACAAATTATTTTTAAAAGAGAAAAAATTTCTTTAAAAAGAAAAAAAAAAAACTGCTGAAGGGAATTCCCTGGTGGTCCAGTGGTTAAGCCTCGGAGCTTCCAGTCCACGGAGCGCAGATTGGCTCCCTGGCTGGGGAACCAAGATCCCACATGGCACACGGCACAACCAAAAACTGAAAAACACAATGGTTCGAAGGGCTCCACGTGTACCTCACTGAAACCCCACGGGGCAGGAACAGAGGTCTTCTGTGGAAAAGACACAGCTCGAGCTGGGCATATGGAGGAGGCCAGCTATGCCCTGTCTACGAGGGGGGACAAAGGTTCCCCAGAGGAATTTGTGTAGACTTAGTTGCTGGGTGTCCAGGTCCAGTGAAGGTCTGGGGTGGGGACCCGCCCCCCCAAACATAGCTGCTGCCTCGTTTATTAACACTGTGACAGCGTGGGGAAGGGAAGACACTCTTAACACAAGAAGCTTGTCCCAAGGAAGTCCAAGATACTGACTGGCCCCTTCATTGCCTCCAGGTGGCTGGAGAACTGTGGTATTTCCACCCCCAGAAGGTAGCAGAAGCCAATGTGGGGCTGCCTCCAGAAGCTTCCCCAGCGGCCTCCCCACTTGGCCCTGGAAGGAATGAGAAATGGTGTCCAGGGCCAGAGGGGAGGGAGCTCAAAGCAGAAATCAGCTGCTGGGTGTTTACAGCCTCAGCTGAAGCTCTCTGGATAAAGACTGAGAGATCAGAGGGGCAGAGGAGAAAGCGAGGGGAGGGAAGCAACATTCAGCAGGCCAGGCGCCCTGTTGGCTGCCCTCCCTTTTACTGACTGATCAAAAAAAATCTGAGGCCGGAGCTGCCATCATCTTATTTTACAGATGAGGAAACAGGCTCAGAGAGCTTGACTCTGCATGATTTTTACATCCAACAAGCAGCTGATAAAGCAGGATTCCAACCCCAGCTGGTCTGATTCCAAAGCGCCAGTTCTTTTCACAATAACAAAGGGGCTCCAGACCCTCAACCATGATTTCACCTGCCCGTGGGCCGGTCAGGCTGGCACCATGGCAGCTGCTGCGGGGGCGTAACAGCTCACACGTGTGTTCCAGATAAGGTGTTCTCCCACTTTCCTGTAAGATGCTCTAGAATTTCCATCTAACCCCAAACTGCTCGTTCCCCCAGGAACCACATAAACCCACCGTGCCACATGATCCCAGCAGAGTCACCTGTGAGTCCTGCCTGTTCAACAGTACATGCTAGTGACTGAGCTTCACTTCTCACTGCAGCTGTTTTCCCAGGGTTCCCAAGCTGCTACTTCAGTCATCACATCACGGCTTCAACAAAGGCTCAGACCAGGTCCATGGTCCCAGCCAGACCTCAGCACCCGCACACTTCCCTCTGGTATGTGACTCAGCCCCATACCCAGACTCACTGCCCATGCTCCTGGCTAATCCTAATGAGATCTGAGCAGCACAGTCAGCAGAGAACCCACCCGTTTTACAAGCCACCCAGAACTAGCATCCTTAGCTTCTGTCTACAAAGCCTCAGAGTAAGGCAGATGGCTTGGAAGGAAGCGGGTTCTCCTGGAGACCAGATGCCCCAGAAGTGGAAGGATGTCTGGCCTCATGACTCATCCGGAACCCCTAATGCATAGCTAACACACGCTTCCACTCCCATACCATCCAAAATCTTCAAAACACAGGGGCCCTAAGATGCTTATGCAGCCTTGCAACTTGGTCTCCATTCTCCCCACTAACCAGGGTATCCCTTTTAACTGATGTATTGTCTTCACTTCTAAAATGCCACCAGCTTAGGACTTCCCTGGTGGCTCAGACGGTAAAGAATCCAACTGCAACGCAGGAAACCCAGGTTTGATCTCTGGGTTGGGAAGATCCCCTGGAGAAGGGAATGGCAACCCACTCCAATATTCTTGCCTGGAGAAATCCACGAACAGAGGAGCCTGGAGAGCTACAGTCAGTCCACGGGGTTGCAGAGTTGGACACCACTGAGGGACTAACACTTTCACTTTCTTTTCATACAAGTGTAAGTGTACTGTCTAAGCCTGTGCGTTAAATGACTATAGAAATCACAGCAGATCCATTCTCTGAAACATCACACAGCAATTCAAAGGGGAAAAAAGGCAGGCATTTGTCCTGACACAGCCGTGAAATTCACAGTACATTGCTGGGTGGAAAAAGAATTCACAAAGCAGCCTGTAGGGTAACATTTCATTTGCAGAATTAAATATATGGCTCTATTTGCATCTGCTCTGCCCAGCAAGCAGTTAACAGTAGTTTCGCCTCAGAAATCTTTGCCAAGATCTTGTGTTAACTTTTCTAAGCAATACAAAATGCTTTTTGGGCACTAGAGATTAGGAAAGCACCCCAGAAAGCCCTGGAAACTCTCCCTGGCTGTTCTGAAGGACTAAGCCTCCTGGGCAGGCTCACACTCCCATTCTGATAAGAAAGATGGCCCAGTTTAGTGGGGAATATTTTGTTTCTCACTAGCTACTTTACTTCATACTATAGATAAAACGAATTTATACTTACAGGTCCCGTTAGTCATGGAAGAAAATCTGCCTTAGAGGGTTAGAAGGGAAGTTTAGGAATCTGTTTGCTTGTCCACAAACTGGGCTTAGTGTTAAACAGAATGTCCACGTGGTCCTTTATTCCACCCCAATTCACTGCTCAGGGTTACAGGCTATTATGTGAAGGCCAGTTGTCCAGCTGAGTTCAAACAAACGGCCCAGGGCCTCTGGTCACTTGGCTCTAATTTTATTAGAAAAAAAAAAAAAGAGCTTCTTTTTTAACTTGGGACATTTTCAAGGACTTCCACGTGATACAAAGTTCTGAACTGTTCTGGGTGCCTTATCAGCTCACAGCCAGGCCTGGGGAGGGTGTCATGCACAAATCCTCCTCTCTCCATCCGATGCTTGTTCTCACTGGGAGAGCTACAATTTTCTAATCTTAAAAACACACCAAATGAAATCTTAGTTTTTCAAGTCATAGACTGAAGGTGGCTACTCAATCACACAGATGCTTACTGTTTTTCCTTTTCTCTTCTTTTAGAGTAAAAGAATCCAAGACACCAAGGGGTGTCCTGGGTCAGAATATATTTAACCCAATCTCTTTTGACCTCCGCATTTATATGATTCTCTCTTTTTTTAATTGGTGTGTAACTGCTTTACAATGTTGTGTTACTTTCTGTTGTACAACAAAGTGAATCAGCTACATGCAATTCTGATCAAATATTCTTGTCAGCCCTGCCCTGAGATGGCCTCAGTTTTCACTCTCCTGATCTGTCTGGAGAAGAAACCTTGCTCTTTTTCTCTCCTTGTGTCTGTGTGTCTGGCTCAGCTCCCTCCTTGGGCAGAGAGGCTCTAGGCAGGGAGCCAGGTGACCAGGCTGACCCTGCACACGGGACTGGTCAAGGCCTGGGGTGGAGGCCTGCACAGGCGCTGGGAGGGGAATGACCCTCAGCGAGCCACTCAAGGAGGACTTTCTCTCCCTGCCTCCACCAGGCCTGAGTCCAGACATTTTCATTTCCCATTAGACAGACTCACCTGTTAACTCACAATTTCTGCTGACTTTTAATATTAGCAGGCTACCTTTTAACACATTCATTACATTTTTTTAAAAAAATTGACTTCGAGGTCACTCACTCACATAGAGAAGGTGCCAGAGGGTAAGAGTTCATCCTGCTCCCCCAGGCTGTGCTGATCAGAACTGCTGGCCTTCAGGGCACATCCAGGGCCAGGGCTTTCCCGGCCCTGCACACTTTCTCGATCCCAGAGCCTCGGTGGTCTCTGCCTCTGCCTGAAAGACTCACGTGCCCGAGACCAGACCCTGGTGGCTTGTTCTAACAGGGAAGGACTGAATGCCTCCCAGCACCTCCTGCCGCGGTGTGGCCTGGCTCCAGAGCCCCTTCCCCCGGGGACCCAACCGTCCAGCACTTCTCGGCACAGCAGGGCTCGCTTCCCAGCTGGCCAGTGGTCGCTGGTTTTTCCACTACCAGAAACCCCAGAGACAAGACAGGTGGGCAAGACAGGTTCAGCCCTGCCCCGCAATCCCCACCAGGCACTTCAGAAGCACTTTCAACCGGAGTGAGGCAGAGTGGGATTGACAGGCGACCAGGAGAAAATACCAGACACCTCCATTCCCTGAGGGAAGCAGGGGACACAGACTAAAGAGCTGCTGCAGCCTACGTGAGCCACGCAGAAAACCAGCAACAATTTCCACCAGCATTCCAGCTCTGGAGAAAGCTCTTTTCTTCCTGTGCTAAATTATATGGAAGGAGTGTCTTTCCCACAGGCTGCGCCTCGGACCACTAACCAAGCCCTGGTCCCCATTGAGCCGAGGCCTGCACTGGCCCAAGCCCCTCTTCATATGCTCTGTTATGAGAACGTCCACCATCACTGAAAAACTTCAAAGAGCTGGACTCCAACAGCCATCCATTCTCCAGAGACGGGATCCTTCCAACACAAACCCACACTGGTCATCTTGCTGGTAAAGAACATGAAGGTACCGGGGTACTTATCCAGGCTTTCAAGTCAGACCGCCTGGGTTCAAACCCTGCTGGTAAATAACAACACAGCACTAACATTTATAAGCCACTGAGGGCCAGGCATTCGCTAAGCACATTTTGGTGGTGGAGGTTTAGTCGCTACAGGCTCCTCTGTCCATGGGATTCTCCAGGCAAGAATGCTGGAGTAGGTTGCCATGTCCTTCTCCAGGGGATCTTCCCAACCCAGGGATCGAACCCAGGTCTCCTGCATCGCAGACAGATACTTTACTGCCAGCTATGAGGGAAGCCTCCAAGCACACATTAGACACATATTTTAATCATCCAATCCTCATCGGCAACTAATTACTTTTGGAGAGACCAGATGCACAGATAGATTAAGCAACTTGCCTAAACTCACACAGATTGTTAGTAATAAAACTTATCAGGCTAAATCCTAGGTATCACAAAGGTTTTCACCAACTACCTGTGTCTGGGAGTTAAACGACCATAAGGTGGGATAGCCTTACTCTCCCCAAAAGTGCTATGATGCAGACTCTGACTAGGATTAACAGGAAGCCAGGCTAACAGGACCCCTGCAGACTGGGTGAAAAACAGAGAAGTCTTTGTTCCAGCCAGTGTGTTCAATGCCAAGCAGTGGGCTTCAAGCAGGCCCAGGAAGGGAACGAAAAAGGCAGGTAGCCCAGCCTTTGAAAGTTCTTCTCTAAAGTTGCAGTGCTTGATTGAGATGCAGGCATGACACTTCATGTGCAGAAAGCTTTTGGGCTAATGGTGAACCACATCCCAAAAAAGAAAGGCAAAGGAAAGCTGATCAGACAGTTCACAGAGGAGGATGAGGAAATGGTAAGCTGGGCAGAGAATCCTGAAGGACATCTGGGCAATTAGGTTACCAATTCACAGAATCATGTCCAGCTCCAGAAAGTCACCTCGTATTGATGGGAAATACTGAGACCCCCCCCTTCCCTGGTCCCCAAGCCACACCCTGGAGTTACCTGAAACAGGGAGGTGTGTTGTACAGGGAGTTATTTCCAGCCTGCACTTTGTAATCCAGGACTGAGGGGCACTCTTTGAGGGCAAACCCCAGCAAGTCATCTCGGACGATCACCACCGTGACCCCCGCAGAGCCAACATTCTTCTGGGCACCAGCAAAAATCACACCAAACTGCCAAAGAGAAAATCTGCTATTTTAAACATACTTGGTCATCTTTCATAAATGTATGTCAAATTCCCCATTCTCTTTCTAAAACACAGTTTTTATAAGGAAGTAACTCTATTTTAATCCTGTTTAGAGCAAATTCCCCTTTCTAAAGGACTCTCTATCTGGACAGCAAATCAATACTTGTGAGTTTAGAGCCTGCAGATTACAAATCTGCCTGGTCCTTCCCAGGAAGAGGCCAGCCCAAGCCCACCACAGTGAAGACCTTGTATCTATTCCTCTTCGCTCTATTACATCTTTTTTCTACATCCAAGCCCATCTTTAAAATAAGGCTGCTGTCCTTGGTAACCTAAAGAAACCAATTTTTAAATCTATTTATATTTGTATAAAGGGACAATCATAAGACACTGAGAAATGAGACAACCTGCCCAACAGAGAAAAAAATTCAGAAAAAGAGATGTTTTAAGGTACTTTGGGACAATTTCCATGTAAGATATAGAACCCTCTTCCATGTCTCCCCATGAAACCTTTAGGAAAATTCAGCAGCATCCCACAGGGGAGGAGGGGCAGAGCCTGGCCCAACAGGAAGAGGTATTTTCACAATTGACATTGTTCAGAATTGCCAGTGTATGGTAAGTGAAAATAAAAAGTAGGCTATAAACAAAATATATATATTCACACAACAGAATATTACTTAGCCTAAAAAGAAATGAAGTTCTGACATGCTACCACAAGGGTGAATCTGGAGAACATTATGCTCAGTGAAAACAAGCTAGACAAGAAAGGACAAATATTGCATGACTTCACTGATGGGAGGTTATCTAGACCAGTCATGTTCACAGAGACTAAAAAAAACTATATATATATATAGAGAGAGAATGGTGATTGCCAGTGACTAGGGGGAGGAAGGACTGGGGTTGTTGTTTAATGCAGACAGAGTTTCAGTGGGAAGAAAAAGTCCTGGAGATGAATGGTGATGAGGATTGGACAATCATGGATATGTACTTAATGTCACTGAACTGTATGCTTAAAAATCGTTAAAATGGTCGATTTTATAATAAGTATATTTTACCAGAATTTTTTTTAAAAAGGCACATTACCACTTAGTTTGTTTTAACTTCCTTACAGATATCACCCTCCTAACCCCTGCCCCCCGCCATGTTGTGCAACTGTGGGTGCCTCTCCCACTGCCCACCCTGGAGAGCCACCTGGAAATCTCCATGTCCTATGGATGCTCTTGGTGCTGGGGTGGGTAACAAGGTAAGGCCAGACTCCTTCATAGCCCCCCAAGTTTGGATAATGCATATCTTCCCTTGACAACAGCAAGCAATTCCCAAGGTGTCAATGAAAAAATTTCTAAAAGCCACTCTCAGAGGCAAGTGAATTCCCCCAAGGACTCAAGGATGACCCTGTGAGGCAACTGTCAACAAAGGGCTGTGAACGTCCGGATGTAAATATTCTGACAACCAAGGTCGGCCCTTCCCTGCCCTAGTATGTGTTAAAATGTCCTTAGAAAAACCAAGACGCTGGGTTCCCCCTGACCCAGGCCTCTTTCACGCTTTACCTTGGAGACGTCCACTGGCCTGGACAGGAAGTTTGAGGACATGTCGCAGACCAGCACCGCTCCCTTGACGTCAGGGATAAAGTCAAACTCCACCCCATGCACAGTCTCGTTGGCGCAGTAATACACATAGGAGGCCTCCGGGTTGAGGGTCCAGGTGCTCAGATCTGGAATTTCTATCACAGGAGACAAGTTAGGGACTCCACGTTTCCTCCCCTCTTCCCTTAGGGAGACGGGAATCCACCACTTATGACACCCCTCGCCTAGGAGGGGAAGACAGATCCCAGAGCATTCACAAGCAAAAGGCATCTTACTCATCCAGTGTTACAATCACCACCAACATCCTAAAAGGATGCTCCATCTCACCCTTTGACTTTTACTGGGGGCAAATAATCTTCAAGAATGGTGTGGTAGGTATTTGGGTTCTTCCTTGTCACCCAGCATCCAACATCCTAGGTCCACTGACAGTGTCCTTTAGGTGCCAATCTCCCTCACTCTCAGCTCATGTGATTCCAGTAGAACCAATTCTACCCACAGCCCTGAAGGTAGAATGCAATTCAGGCAAGGCCGCTTGACTGATTTGGAATGGGACACAGGAGACATGAGACTTACTGGGAATGTGTGAGCAGAGGCATTGAAACTTGGGAGAATATAAGGCAAGGAGCAGCTGCAGCCATCTTCTAAAAAGGAGGGGGCAGCTTTCCTGACTGTGGAGGAGACAGAGGGACACACCAGGACCAGGACACTTCCTCTCACTGTAGGAGCGGGGGCCTCGATTAAGTCATACCTAAAGCCAACCCAGCCCCTGGGTTTTGCAACTAAGTTAGCAGCTCAGGTAGAGAGGGAAATGGCAACACACTGGAGTATTCTTGCCAGGAGAATTCCATAGACAGAAGAGCCTGGTGGGCTATGGTCCATGAGGTTGCAAAGAGTCGGACACAACTGAAGCCACTTAGCAGGCACGCACACAACAGCCTAGGAATACTCTTTCTGCAGCAGCCAGTTAGTAATCTTAACAGGAACAGGCAGCCAATCTAAATGGTATCAAACGGGGGAAGAAAGAATCGCCCAGGGCAGGGGTAACCTGCTAGCTAAGGAGGGATCACCCACTCACTGGCCAGCATTTCACAGACCAGCTCAGCTACCAGCACCTACTCGTGTAACTCCCAAGTTTGGGGTGGACGATATTCACAGTTCCAAACTTCTTGGCTTCTTCTGCAGCCTTAGCCGACCAGGATCCTGTCACCACGTAGTCAGCACATCTTCCTGCTTTCAGGCCAATCAGGTTTAAGGGGACAGCACTAAACTGGCCACACCCACCTCCTTGTACAAAAATCACTTTGTAGTTGTCCGGAATGGCTCTGGGCAGAAGCAGAGGTGACAGTAAACAGGGTCAAAGATCGAGAATGAGTGATGCTCTTCCAGCACTTTACCCTGGGGTGGGCACACTATAAGAGCAATGGTAAAGCCCCACCTCTGCCTTCCCCACATCAGTCACTTATCTACTCAGTTTCTTGCACAGATATTTACCGGGCCCCACAGTGGAAGTCTGGGTTTCCCTGGTGACTCAGATGGTAAAGAATCTGCCCACAACGCAGGAGACCTGGGTTTGATCCCTGGGTTGGGAAGATCCTCTGGACAAGGGAATGACTACCCACTCAAGTATTCTTGCCTGGAGAATTTCATGGAAGGGGAGCCTGGCAGGGTACAGTGCATGGGGTCGCAAAAAGTCAGGCATGACTGAGTGACTAACACTTTCACTGACTTTTCATGTTGAAAGCCTATGGTTACTGTTTCGACAGAATCTTACTAACACCCTGCTGTTCCTTTAGGGAAGCATTGGCTACCACTCTCAGTCCAGCTGGTTCAAGGGTGCCCAATCCCAGCTCCAGGGGATGAGCACATGACCCACGCTGGCCAGTGGGGTTTGGTTCTGAAATCTTGGATCCAAACTTCTAGAAAAGAGAAGCTGTTTCTAATTGAGGGAAAGAACTTGTAGGAGCAAAATCTGCAACCACTGGTGGCCATCTGATAAAGCCAACACATAAAAAAGCAGATCCAGGAGACAGAGGAAAAGACCTTTCTTACATCATGTGAGCTCCTGCACTTTTCTGTCCTATGAAGTAATACATTTATTTATTTATTTATTTATTTTGCTTAAGCCAAGAGTTGGGTTTCTCACTTTGCAACTAAAAGTCCTAAAAGTATACATGTGCTGGTCCATGCTATGAATCAGGTGAACAGTGGAGAAGGATCTTCCATAACCCTTTAGACCTATAGGCATGTTTCACCTACCCCATATATACTGAGATTAAGAGTGAAATGATTTGATTCCAGCGTGGAAAAGTAAGATGATGATTGGGATAGCCACAGGCCATGGAAACTGGACCCGAGCTTTTGAGCGGTGTCAGAGCTTAGGAACAGGTTATGTAGAAGGCAACAGACAGGTGACAGAGCTCCAGAAAAGAGGCTTAAGGAAAGCCGCAAAGAGCTGGGTAATGTGAGAGGGTCTTGGGCTTGCCAGCAGGTGGGGTGGGGTGCACGTATCTGGTTCTGAGATGTGCCTGCCTATCTCCAGGGCTCTGGAGAATAGCAGAGCACGCAGACAGGCCTTGGGAGGCTCTAACCATCAAGTTCTCGGCAGCTGGGAGGAGAGCAGCCCAAAGCAGGGTTCCAGGTTTATGTTATTCAGATGCAGTGAACGAGGCCAAGAACTGGATGGAAGGATACCAGAGGTCTGGGTACAGGGGTCCAAAGGGATTGGCCCATACACTGAGCCACAAGTCCAGGCTGGAGAGGCTCACAGCTCTGTGGGTCAAATGGCACGTCTCTGGGCCAACATTCCAAGCATTCATGAAGGACTGGATTGCTCCGTGAACATAACGGGGACCCAGGAGGCAGCCCCGCATGCTTAGTCAAACAGATGATGACTGCCTCTGATGTGCACATTGCCATGGGCTTCTAACACTCCTCAGAAAATGTCACTAAGCCTGCCCCATCTGAGGCATTTTATTAAGGCAATTTACAGAGCAAGTTATTACACAGTTAGTACAAATCCAATTTTGTTAATGAAATAATGCAAGGATGAACCCTAAAACTTTAACAATGATTACTCCTGACTGGTGGGGTTATGGACAATTCCAGTTAAATCTGTGAGTTTTTTCCCCTAAGCTTCCCACCATGAACATGCACCAGTGTTATAAGCAGAAAACAAATGAGTATTTTGTTTTTAAGGTGACCATATTTGTATGTCCATGTGAGTATATAATGCATAAAACTGTAGCTTAAAGCAACAATCTATTTAAGAATATAGTTTCTGCTAGGTAAGAAAAGCAGTGCAGATAACTAAGAGAGTTCATTTGAGGAGCAGTTTCCAGAGTTCATAACCCTTAAAATTGCCCAGAGTCTGTTAAGAATGAAGTTTCTAAAGAGGCTGTGATTCGACAAGTCTGGGTGGGGCCCAGCACTTGAATTTTTTAATATTTCTCCCAAGAGGTGATTCTGACAGATTGTATGAGGCACATAATTTAAAAGCCAGTGAACTAAATTACAATTAATTATGCTGACAAAGTTGACCACTTGTCATTTAAATCCCTTCTAATCTAATTTAACTTCAGCAGTGCTGAAAAATTTTCCCAGATATAATGATTTCAAATCTTTGGAAAAACCACATAAAATAAAAATAAACACACAAATGCAGGATGAGGATCAAATGAAAAGCGTTATGTACTGATCTAGTGAATCTGGGAGAATCTTTAAAAAGATCTTTTAAAAGAATCTTAAAAAGATAACTTTTAAGAATGAAATATTCCGAACACATAGCAGAATGTAGTAATGCAACATACACCTACGTATATGGATTGCCAAACAAGAAAAACCCAACTTTGTCTTTAAAATTTTATACTTACAACAATTCCCGTACAAGGTTCTCTGTGTTATTGATAATCTTAGAGAAATCTGATGACCTGTGGCTCATTTCTGTAGAAGGAAAAATAAATAACAATTTAAAAAATTCCAGTTCAAAACCAAAGGAACAAAAGTTATTGAAGATGTAACTACAAAATTTGCAAATAAAATAACAATGGGAAATGTCAGTTATTTTGCATACAAATGATGGACCACACATTTTAAGAGAAAATCCAAATTGATTTTCAAACTGCAAACATTTTAACTTTATTGTCACAGCAGAATGATCTTTTTCAAATGGCGATAGTCACTGACTGAGCCATTTGCTAATTTATTCTTCAGTCTCTGATTTCTCATCACTTTCTCACAAACAAGAATTGTTTGCAAAGGCTGCCCTTTAGGACTACAGCACAAAATGCCATACTGTGCTGTCCCTTCACAGAAATTTAAGTACATGTCACTTAATTCAAATTAAGGAACAAAATTTAATAGCAATAGCACACAAAGTTAACCCTACGATCTCTTAATACTCTGTAGCCTCTGGAACTACCGAAAAAGAAAATTAAAATTTTTAAAAAGGTACATTTTAGAACTCAAAGGTCATCTTTCCTAATAACAGAGGGGAGAGAAACAATGGAATTATTAACATGCAAGATCTTCCCAAAAAGGCTTGTGTACTTCTATACATTCAATGAGTTCATGTTTAAGAACAGCAAGAACTGTAAAAAGAATGTGAAACAATATTATAAATGTTTGGGCACTGTTATGCAAATGCACAGAATCTTTTGATCTCGGATCTTATGTATAGCAAAAACCAATTATGAAACGGTAAGCTGAGATGTATAAACCCCTCACCAGCATTTATGTTGATTTCAAAATTGCTTTGATCAAACATGCCACAGAAGTTATTAAAATTTAAAAATATATCTACCAACGCCTATGGGAAGACCCAGTAGAAATTCTAGGCTTGATGATGCATTTTAGTAGGTTCCCTTTAAATCCTGGACATTAACAACATCCAAAAGTAAATCTTACCAAGAACACTAATCCCAATTCCTTTGTAGTCTAATAACTCTTTTTGCATCTCTAACAACACCTAGGGAAAAAAATAAAAAGAAAATAGGATGATTTCAGTATGCTGTGCACAAGTCTCTCTGGACACACAAACTGCAAAAGAGGAGGGGCAAGGAGAAGCTCCACCCTCTGGGTCTGTGAGGAAGCATCTGTCCCGGCCACAGCCAATCGTCTTTCTCTGCCTGTTCCCACAGAACCCCATGATGCAACTTACACTCAAGTTGAGTATGAACTTATGAAATGTGACTGATTCTAAGATACAGTTTTTCCAAAGGCACGAATTTAGAGATAAAAACTCACTTGAAGGTAAAATAAAAATCAAGTGGTAAGTTTTCTAATAACAATTCGTTACCTGTCAATATCCGTTAAAGAATAACTTTGGGAAAAAATCTGATTCCCTAGAAAATGTCCACTTCACAATCGCATTTGCGACTCTCACAACTGCATTTGCCACTCTCTGAAAGCAAAAGCACAAAAAGTTCTGGGTATAGAGGACAACAAAAAATAATTCATGCCCAAATTAAACCGACAACTCAATTTTCCATCTTTTTGGTATACTGGAATGGGGGGGTTGGGCAGGAAGTAGGAAGCACTTGCTGTGAATTAAGACTGGGCTGGGATGCTTCCCAGGCAAAGAATCAGCCAGCCAAGGCAGGAGCATGGGTTCAATCCCTGGGTCGGGAAGATCCCCTGCAGGAGGAGACCCACTCCAGTATTCTTGCCTGGAGAACCCACGGACAGAGGAACCTGGCAGGCTACAGTCCATGGGGTCTCAAAGAGTTGGCCACGACTGAAGCAACTTAGCATGCACACACACACACACACACACATACATGTACTTATTCCATCTATATATTTCATACACGTTTCAGTAAGAAGAATAGAAAGCCCTTATCAGAGATGCATGCTGCAGTGTTTACAGGAGTGAAGTGACATAATATTTGGAACTAGCTTAAAATTTATCCAGAAGCAGAAGGGGGAAAAGGGGGTATAGGGGAGGGAGTGCCGAAATAAGATTGGCAAAATGTCCTTAGTTGTTAAATCTTGGCTGGGTCTATAAATTTCATTATATTATTCCCTCTCCACCTTTGAGTATGAGTGAACTGCCATAAAGTAAAAATATCAGAAAGAAAAGCTCTAAAAATGTATACAAAATAGGTGAGACAAACCCTTTGTAGAAGCATCCTGCCATCAAAGGAGGTTGCCTTAAAATACACCAGCTAAAGATCTCATAAAACATAACCTAAACTAGATCACAACCTGTATGAAAAAACAGTTCGGCAATAAAGAATTAGACAAAAAAAAAAAAAAAAAGAAGAAGGCTTAAGAATTTGTCATCGTTTTTGTTGGACACATTAGCACTGGCTGATCAAACTTATAGTGAATCCTTTTCTTTAGTATAAACAAACATCTGTGATAATCATCCTTGAACTTCTTTTCAGACTCCCTTCCTCTTATAGAATTCTATTATAGTATTCTCTGGAAAAAAAAATCTATAAAGGTTTATAACCAAAATCATTATAAAAAGCTTTAAAGACTTCTACCCAAAAAGCATACCCCTCTAATCAAGTGAAGTTTATTTTTTTTCAAACTGAAGAATGCAATCATTTTGTGGATCACAACCAATATTTTTTTAATGAACTAGAATAGACCAGAGCAGAATAGAATATTAAATTGTGTATGTTGTAGTCATCAGGCTAAGTACTTCATAAACTTTTTGTTTTAATTATGTGCAGGTACGTGCTCACTTCGTGAAATATATTTTTCATTATGGTTACAGTCAAAAAGAAGTTTGCAAAACTTCTCTAATCTTTATAATTCAACTAACTCAAGAAGACACATAAATAGAAACAGCTGCCCCCTCCCAGGTTAGAGAGCACATATGAAGGCATAAATCCTCCAGGAAAATAAATAATAAGTAATTGTATTACTGATAACAATTATCTTTATAATAAATGCAGAACAAATTACACAGGAAACAAATATGCAAAAGACTCCAAAACATAGAGGGGGAAACCGGTGAGGGTAGCAGAAACGTTTGCATATTTATGACAGGGAATCCCACCTAAAACAGACTGCAATAAGTAAGAAAAAAGTAAGCCCTGTACTCTCCGCTACTCTGAGCACTGAGAAAAGCAAAATGTTCTTTCCCGTCTAAAATTATAAAAATTCTCTCTTCTTAAGACAACACAAAGAAGGCTCTGTCCCAGGGATATTTCCACTCTGTTTAACAATAGATAATTGAAAAGCACTTGGCTATGTCCCATGTTGCTACAAGGTATTATCAGAGTTATCCTGGTTAGAAAAAGCAAAATGTAACAGCAGGGGCAGCTGGTCAACGCGTCCAAGGCACATTAGAGACCAGGCCTCCTTCACAGCTGGGGGTTGGGGAGAAGAATGCGGTTGAGGGGAGTGGGTATTGAAGGTTAGGGAAGGAGCTGGAACCCGGCTGGGGGCTGGGAAGGCAGGGAGTGAGTTACACTTGCACTTGAAAGGTCTGGTAATGGCCCGGGGGAGAATTCAGTCATTCATTTGCTCCAGAACAAAGTGAAGCGAACTGGGCTAGCTGCCCGGTGCCTACCAGAGCTTGAATATTAGAATGCCTTTAGGGTACACGCCAGTACAGGGTGGAAAAATCTATGCGTGAAACAGAGCAGAGAAGAACAGCTTTAGGGACGGGTGGAGTCTCTGAGAGGCAAAGAGGGAGAGGCTGGGCTGGACTGAAGTCTTTTAAACTTACATTTTTGAAAAGCAATGTTGCCAAGTGCTAACTGAAGCCAACACTGCTCCCGAGGGGTTTTGCACGGGCCTCTAGTTTACGCTTCGCTCCAATTAACACGATCCCCATTCACCACTCATTCACCATGTCCATTCACTCATCCACTCAACACTGCCTGGCTCGCAGCACTGCTGGGCAAGGAGACTGCACAGTTGAGAGCTTTTTCTTTCCCGCCGCACCCCCAGTCTGACCCGGTTGAAGGCACAGCGCCTGAGTTTGCAGGTGTGTTGCGCAACGAGCCAGCGGGTCCCCGGCAGGCCGAACTCAGCACGCGGCGCACCACTAGCCGGCGCCAGGGGCAGCTGAGCAAGCAAACTTCAACAAGTTTCCTTCTCCAAAGTATTCTTCCAAAGGCCCACCCGCGACATAACCTGAACTGGGCGTGCACACTCACGCAGAGTATTCAGGGGACTCGGGGAGGGTAGAGGAGATCCGAGCTCTCCACGCAGGGATGCACGGCCACCAACGCGCCTGCTCCCGCCTGGAGCGCAGTCCTAGCGCGCGCTCCCTGGGACTTACGGAGCGCGGCAGCTTGGCAGGCCCGGGTCCGAAGTTGACCACCGGCATCCCGGAGTCCATGGTGCTGCTGCAGGCACGGCGAGTCAGCTGGAGAGGACCTATCGATTGGCCAGCGCGGGTGTGCCGCCGGCGAGGACTCTCCGCTCCCTTTCAGTTCCCAGAGGCGCCCGTAGCGGCCTGCGCTATCGCTGGCCCTGCGCTGATTGGTTCGCGCAATGGGACTCGCATCCCCATTGGTCGCGCTTCGCAGTCACGGCTCCTGAGCAGTTGCTCCACCTCGCGTTTACTGTTTCAACCCTTTCTGATCAATGCAAGGCGCGCGGGAGATTGCACCAGCCTGGCGGCTCGGCTGCTTGCCCGCCCGAGAACCGTGGGCGGCTAGAAGCGGTTGCCCTTGCCAACATGCGTTGGCACTTCTGCACCCTTGAGGCCGGTTCCAGTCCTCCAACCCTGACCTCAGACCCTCTCCGTGGGCTGCACGGGGAGATGCGGAGTAAATCATTCCTCACCCCCATCCAACTACATCTTCACCAGACCCCAGACCGTAGACTGGACTGTGATGCATTTGTTTGAGTCAGCAGTCATTAACTCACTAAACTTTCCTAAGCACCCCCTCCATGGGCGCCAGATACTACAGGGGAGAGGCAGAGCCCCCAAGGATGGAACTGCAGGGTGAACTATGGGAGATGAGGTTCTCTGCAAAACATCAAGGGGCCAAGGGTTAAAGCAGGATTAAGAGACGTGGGTTGCCAAGGACCCTGAGAGGAGCTTTGACCTGGGAAGTCCTGATGCTTCCCAGGCAAGTCTTAAGTTGCTGATTCTCCGTTTCCCCTTGTGAAAAGAGCGAGTTGGAACCTGGCATTACCTCTCGGGTTTCCCCGGCGCTGACAAGCTGTGAGTTTAGAAATGTGAGGAGATATTAACAAGAAAGCGATACCTCTGGGGAGAGTCAGCCCAAACCAGGCCCAGGCCCAGGGCCAGCACAGCTCAAACTTTTCCGCAGAAATGTTCTTCTCAGAAGAACTCCAGGGGAGACCCACATGGGACTCTGAAATAGGGAGGCCCCCTTCCTGCAAGAAAAAAGTTCCTTTGAAGTCTGGAATTTCATCATTTGTTTAAAATGTGAATTTTGCCTTCTACTCCTTAATTTAACCCAGTTTCTTATTAAAATATTTTCCCAAATCTTTGAGCAAAAGTGATGCACCAGGAATACACAGAATGCCTGTCCTGGGGCTTTCCACCATCACCCAGCCAGTGTCAACAACACTAGTTTGAAAAGGTTTGTAAACTGACAGGGTTAGGACTTTTGTTTGCTTTATTGTGCTATGTGGGAGGGATTGAGCTAGGATAGGAGGTCCTGCTTTAGCTTCTGGTGGTGGAGGGCAAAGTTTCCAGAAAAAGCTGAAATGAACAAGGTTCACTGCCTTCTTCTGCACCTTCATTTAGAAAATTGCAAAATTGAATAGAGGGTACCAATGTCTATCTATAAACTCAGGTGTGCAAGAATTGTCAGGAATCCATTATTGCATGTAATGACTTAGTTGTAGACCCCAAGCAGCTAATCTACTGTGGGAGTGGGGGAGTTCATCCCAGGGAGTTACACAGTTCTCTGGCATGGAGTAGAGAGGGAAGCACTCATCCATTTGATCCTCCTGCCCCAGAAAATTTAGCTGAGTTGTTGCCACTGTTGAAGTCTATATGCTACGTCAATTAGATTAGCTCTCTACCACTTTTATGACTCGTTTGGGTGAAGAAAGGGTGGCTATCCAGGGCTTCCCAGGTAGCGCAGTGGTAAAAACTCTGCCTGCCAATGCAGGAGACACAAGAGACACGGGTTCGATCCCCGGGTCTGGAAGATCCCCTGGAGTAGGAAATGGCAGCATGCTCCAGTGTTCTTGCCTGGAAAATTCCATGGACAGAGGAACCTTTCAGGCTACAGTCCATGGGGTTACAAAGAGTCGGACAAGACTGAGAGGTTGAGCGTGCACACACAGGAGTGGTTGTCTCCCTGCCCACCAAGACATGCCCCGCAGTCATTCCTCGGAGAGGCTTGTAGTGTCCGAGACGATACTACAGATAAGGCACACAGACCCTCTATCAGGGACCTGCTGACTTCTGTCTCTCTCTTGGGTCTCTGCCTCTCTCCCAACCCAAGGAAGTCTCTTTTTCATTCTAGAAAGAATCCATCTCTTTCGATGGATGAAACTGGAGATACAGAGTGAAGTAAGCCAGAAAGATAAACACCAAAACAGTATACTAACACATATATATGGAATATAGAAAGATGGTAACAATAACCCTATATGCAAGACAGAAAAAGAGACACAGATGTATAGTACAGACTTTTGGACTCTATGGGAGAAGGCGAGGGTGGGATGATCTGAGAGAACAGCATTGAAACATGTATATTATCAAGTGTGAAACAGATCACCAGTCCAGGTTGGATGCATGAGACAAGTGCTCAGGGCTGGTTCACTGGGATGACCCAGAGGGATGGGATGGAGAGGGAGGCGGGAGAGGGGATCGGGATGGGGAACATATGTACACCCATGGCTGATTCATGTCAATGTATGGCAAAAGCCACTACAATATTGTAAAGTAATTAGCCTCCAACTGGTGAAAATAAATGCAAAAAAAAAAAAAAGAGAGAGAGAGAATCCATCTCTTTCTATGCTTCGTCCTCTACAAGCACCTTCAGCCAGGGCCACTCAGGGATAGAAAGACGGCGGTGAGACTGTGGGGAGTTGAAATGCGCACACCCATTTACGGCAGAGTTGCACCAGCCCACCCCATGTGTATGCTTCCCCTTCCGTAGAATAGAGACTTCGTCAGGCTCCATATTTCCCAGCTCCCTTTGCATCAAGGCAGGTCATGTGGATGGGACCCACCAACGGAAGGGAGCAGAGAATACCACGTTCAGACCAAGGAGGTTGAGAAATGGCATGCTCCTCCACTTCCTTTTTCCTGTTCTGTAGGCTGAAACTGAAGACTCCCAAGTCCTAGGGGATGGTGGAGACACGGAAAGGAAGGAGCCCCAGCTTCTGAATTACCTGCTTTGGGCTTGTTACACATGAGAAATCAACTTCTCTGAGGTTATGCCACTGAAATCTGAAGGGCTATGTTATCCTAACTAACAACACCATCTAAACATAACAGCTGCAGCTCAGAGATCCAGCTTGCTGTCACCAAGTGAACAAACAAGATTGTTCAAGCTATCTTCCCACACTTAAAGAGAAACCAAAAACCCAGATCTTTGTGTGACATTTCCCAACTCTTCAATGTTTACAAATTTCAGACAGTAATATGCAGATCAATATTGTGAGGTGCCAGACCTAGCTTCTCAGAAGCCTGATACAGCCTGCTGATCACCAGCTCTCCTTCTAGGGACTGCTTGACAGTATTCTGTCATGTATTTCCCTTTATTCAACAAAGAGCATCTTTGCTTCTTGTTTGGAGAAGGGAAGACACTGGGGAAAATATAATCTTAAGATATTATTCTGTCATTCTTGCCTATTTTGCAGTGCAGATGTATAAAGATAGCTCAGGGAACCCCTGCATTTCATGAGGCCCTTTCCCTTCTAGGGCTTCCCTGGTGGCTCAGATGATAAAAAATCTGCTGCATTGCAAGAAACCCAGTTTCAGTCCCTGGGTCAGGAAGATCCGCTGGAGAAGGGAATGGTTACCCGCTCCAGTATGCTTGCCTGGAGAATCCCATGGACAGAGGAACACGGTGGGGCTACAGTTCATGGGGTCTCAAAGAGTCAGACACGACTGAGCGACTAACACTTTTCATTTTCACTTTGCTCCCTTCTTGGTAGATTCTCATGAAATGCATACTTTGTAAATATCAATTTTCATGGATATTTTTACTGAGCCCTTACTATGAATGAATGGTGAGCTTTGCTGCCATTTCCAATCAAATCTGTGTCCTGTTTAGAGGGGAGTAGGAAGAAAAGAGAAGGCAACTCTGAGGAAGAAAGAAACCTGTTTGTTTGGAATGAGTGAAGTTACTTCTACTGCTTTTTTTGTAACTGGATATGAAGATCATTTTTCCTTATCACTCATTATTTTCAGAGAAAATGGAGGAGAGGGAGAGGGATTCATCAGAGTTTATGTAGCAAAAAGAAATGTCACAATCCTATTACACTCTCCATTCTGACCCCAACTGGTAGGAAAAGATATCCATCCTACTTACTTTATTCCCTCAGTTTATGTCCTCACCCTATTTTGCTTCATTTTTTTATTGTGATAAAATACACATAACATAAAATGTACCATTTCAACATTTTTACATGTACAATTCAGTGGCATTAATATTTTCACATGGCTATGCAATCATCACCACCGTCCATCTCCAGAACTTTTTCACCTTCCCAAACTGAAACTCTGTCTGTACCCATTAAACAGTGTCCCTGTTTCCCCTCACCTAGCTCCTGTAAACCACCACTTAACTTTCTGTCTCTAAATTTGACTGTTCTAAGTGAAAATGAACAGGACCCTAAGGGGCCTTCCCTGAAATGGACCCCTGAGTCCACTGCCTCTTGTCTGTAGAAATGCTTTAGCCCCTTAGGCCTTCCCTGAGTTCCAAAGAGCCATTTTAACCAAAGAAGTGAGAAAATGCAAAAATGAAAGAAAGCAAGACAAAATCTTAATAGTTTGTCCATAAAACAGAGTTGAGGACCTTTAGTTCCTCCTCAAGGACTATAGATAATATCCTGAGTCATATCTTTGAATTGTTTTTGAGATATTAGAACCCCCACCAGGGGGAAGTTAACTGCATGCTGACCACCAGCACACAGACCCCAGACTGGTTGGACTCAGAAAGTAGATGGCTGAGATTTCGAAACTTCATCCTGTCACCTCCTCATCAGTCAATCAAGCCAATCACCTCTAACACTCACCCCTAATGTTGTCTTTAAAACCCCTTCGCTGAAAGCCATCCAGAAGTTCAGGGCTTGAGCATTAGCTGCCCATTATCCTTGCTGGACACTTTGCAATTAATATTATACTTTCCTTCACCACAGATTGGAACCAGTATATCAGTTTTTCTGCTTGTCAGGTGAGTGTGAGATAAGCTGGGACCTGGGACCCTTTGCTGCAGTGCTGCAAAGCTTGCACCTGGACAAACCTCTCCTCTAGCAACAAAGTACAAAGAAACTATATAGGACTAAAAATAACTGTGTGTATGTGCAGTTGGGGCAAATTCTGGACCAAAAGATACAAAGAAGAAAAACAAAAAACCCAACTGCCATTTCTGAGGAGCCAGAAGCAAAAACTGGGTGCTGGAAGGGAAAGCAGGGTACCATACATGCCCTTTGCAATCAACACCACAAAGGGATGGGCAAACCACCAAAACCACCCTTCCCTCTAGCCTGACCCCTGGACACACTCCTACCCTCATCCCATATAAGGAATGCACTCCTCCCCACTACCTGAGCCTCACCCCCAGGAGTGTGCAAGGGAACTTGTTTGTTTTAGCTCCCTCCTGCAGCAAGCAGTGAAGGAGCCCCAATAAAGCCTTACCTGAATTTCTTTTCTGGCCTCTAGCCAATTTCTATTGATTTGGGAAGACTAAGAACCCTGGGGTCGATATCAATTGAACCCAAATTTGGTTCAGTAACAAACGTATCTCCTGTAAGTGGAAGATATAAAATTTGCCTTTTGTGACCAGCTTATACCAGTTAGCACAATGTCTTCTCAGTTCATCCATTTTTTTTCTAAGTATTTTTATTTAATAGATTTTTACTATTTAGAACAGTTTGAGGTTCAAGGCAAAATTGAGAGGAAGGTCCAGAGATTTCCCAACTACTTCCCATCCCTATACATGCATAGCCTCTCTGATTATCAACATCCCCCACCAGAGTGGTCCATTTGTTATAACTGATGAACCTCCATTGACACATCATTATCTCCAAAAGTCCACAGCTTGCATTAGGGCTCACTCTTGGTGTTGCACATTCTGTAAGTTTGGACAAGGATGCAATAACACGCATCCATTGTTATAGTATCATACAGAGTAGTTTCATAGCCTAAAAATCCTCTGTGCTTTGCCTATTTATCCCTCAATTCCCCCTTTTTGCTTCATTTTCAAATAATCGATAGAGCATTCCACTGCAAACTTCATACAAATAAAATATCTAAGGGGGTCATTTTAGGGGAAGTGCTCTCTATGGGTCAGTGGGCAACATTACACAGGAAACGGAATACTATTTATATCTCCTGACACCCTAAAATGATTATGATATAGAAAAAGCATCACGTTTTTTTAATCTGAAAATGTATTTATTTCACTGCCTTTTTTTTTTTTTTTTTTTTTTTAAGGAAAAGAACAACATTTCTGGCACCACCTCTCTAGCTTGTAGATACACTATTCATCACACCCAGTGTGCTGGGCCTGGACATGTGCACACGCATCTTTTAGATCAGCACTATCCACCTGCATGCATGCTAAGTCACTTCACTCATGCCCGACTCTTTGCAACCCCAAGGACTGTAGCCCGCAAGGCTCCTCTGTCCGTGGGATTCTCGAGGCAAGAATACTGGACTGCCCTCCTCCAGGGGATCTTCCAGATCCAGGGATTGAGCCTGTGTCTCTTACATCTCTTGCCTTGGCAGGTGGGTTCTTTATCACTAGTGCCACCTGAGAAGCCCCACTTTTCACCTGAGATGTCTCATTCATTTCAGGGTCCCACATGGAGTGTGAAAATGGGCCACAGAACACTTGTTTACTCACCTGTTCAAAATCTATGTGTCTCTATTACAGAAACCATCATCTCAGTTTTAGAATGACTTCTGTACTTTTGTGATCTGAAGGTAGTTTTGTTCTTCTCCTCTTCTTTCTGGAGGCAGAGCAAATACAAAGAAAGGTGATATAGCAAAGCCAGGGATATTTGGGGGCGGCAGCAGGGGAAGCCAGTGCAGGACTTGGATCTTCCTGCTTTCCCCCTTTTTTTCATACTCCAAACTAAGTCTCATTCCACATTTCAAAGGAGGTTTTCTCTTTCCTCATTGCCTTATTCACTCCTTAGCAAATCTGCTCTACCTCCACACTTTTCTCCAGTCCATCTGCTTCTATCACTTGCCTAGTCTAAGCTTCCATGGATTCTTCTCG
Organism: Cervus canadensis; assembly: GCF_019320065.1. Classification (NCBI taxonomy): domain Eukaryota; kingdom Metazoa; phylum Chordata; class Mammalia; order Artiodactyla; family Cervidae; genus Cervus; species Cervus canadensis. The sequence goes on from NC_057399.1 coordinate 18,736,980, forward strand.
ATTACTAGACCTGGTTTCCCTGCATTCACTTTGGCCCCTTGAATCCATTCTCTAAACAGCAGCAACATCCACCCAATTTGGAAAAATTGTGTGTGTTTTTTAAAAATGGCTGTTGCTGATACATTTGTTAACACTCTTCACTGTGAAAGTCACTCAGTTGTGTCTGACTCCTTGCAACCCCATGGACTGTATAGTCCATGGAATTCTCCAGGCCAGAATCATGGAGTGGGTATCCTTTCCCTTCTCCATGGGATCTTCCCAACCCAGGGATCAAGCCCAGGTCTCCTGCATTGCAGGCAGATTCTTTACCAGCAGAGCGACCAGGGAAGCCCCCAAGAGTGAAAGTTGACCTTTTAGGAATCAGCAAATTAAAATGGACTGGAATGGGTGAATTTAACTCAGATGACCATTACATCTACTACTGTGGGCAAGACTCCCTTAGAAGAAATGGAGTAGCCATCATAGTCAACAAGAGTCCAAAATGCAATACTTGGATGCGATCTCAAAAATGACAGAATGATCTCTGTTTCCAAGGCAAACCATTCAATATCACACTAATCCAAGTCTATGCCCCGACCAGTAATGCTGAGGAAGCTGAAGTTGAATGGTTCTATGAAGACCTATAAGACCTTCTAGAACTAACACCCAAAAAAAAAAAAAAAAATCTCCTTTTCATTATAGGGGACTGGAATGCAAAAGTAGGAAGTCAAGAAACACCTGCAGTAACAGGCAAATTTGGCCTTGGAGTACAGAAGGAAGCAGGGCAAAGGCTAAAACAGTTTTGCCAAGAGAATGCACTGGTCATAGCAAACACCCTCTTCCAACAACACAAAAGAAGACTCTACACATGGACATCACCAGATGGTCAACACCAAAATCAGACTGATTATATTCTTTGCAGCCGAAGAGGGAGAAATTCTATACAGTCAGCAAAAACAAGAGCAGGAGTGGACTGTGGCTCAGATCATGAACTCCTTATTGCCAAATTCAGACTTAAAATGAAGAAAGTAGGGAAAACCGCTAGACCATGCAGGTATGACCTAAATCAAATCCCTTACGATTATACAGTGGAAGTGAGAAATAGATTCAAGGGATTAGATCTGATAAACAGTGCCTGAAGAACTATGGACGGAGGTTCGTGACATTGTACAGGAGACACGGATCAAGACCATCCCCAAGAAAAAGAAATGCAAAAAAGCAAAATGGCTGTCTGAGGAGGCCTTACAAATAGCTGTGAAAGGAAGAGAAGTGAAAAGCAAAGGAGAAATGGAAAGATATACCCATTTGAATGCAGAGTTGCAAAGAATAGCAAGGAGAGACAAGAAAGCCTTCCACAGTGATCAGTGCAAAGAAATAGAGGAAAACAATAGAATGGGAAAGACTCGAGATCTCTTCAAGAAAATTAGAGATACCAAGGGAATATTTCATGCAAAGATGGGCACAATAAAGGACAAAAATGGTATGGACCTAACAGAAGCAGAAGATATTAAGAAGAGGTGGCAAGAATACACAGAAGAACTATACAAAAAAAGATCTTCATGACCCAGATAATCACGATGGTATGGTCACTCACCTAGAGCCAGACATCCTGGAATGTGAAGTCAAGTGGCCTTAGGAAGCATCACTATGAACAAAGCTAGTGGAGGTGATGGCATTCCAGTCGAGCTATTTCAAATTCTAAAAGATGATGCTGTGAAAGTGCACACTCAACATGCCAGCAAATTTGGAAAACTCAGCAGTGGCCACAGGACTGGAAAAGGTCAGTTTTCATTCCAATCCCAAAGAAAGGCAATGCCAAAGAATGCTCAAACTACTGCACAATTGCATTCATCTCACACACTAGTAAAGTAATGCTCAAAATTCTCCAAGCCAGGCTTCAACAGTACATGAACTGTGAACTTCCAGATGTTCAAGCTGGTTTTAGAAAAGGCAGGGGAACCAGAGATCAAATTGCCAACATCCGTTGGATCATCGAAAAAGTAAGAGAGTTCCAGAAAAACATCTATTTCTGCTTTATTGACTATGCCAAAGCCTTTGACTGTGTGGATCACAAAAACTGGAAAATTCTGAAAGAGATGGGAATACCAGACCGCCTGACCTGTCTCTCAAGAAATCTGTATGCAAGTTAGGAAGCAACAGTCAGAACTGGACATGGAACAACAGACTGGTTCCAAATAGGAAAAGGAGTATGTCAAAGCTGTATATTGTCACCCTGCTTATTTAACTTACATGCAGAGTACATCATGAGAAATGCTGGGCTGGAGGAAGCACAAGGTGGAATCAAGATTGCCGGGAGAAATATCAATAACCTCAGATATGCAGATGACACCAACCTTATGACAGAAAGTGAAGTAACTAAAGAGCCTCTTGATGAAAGTGAAAGAGGAGAGTGAAAAAATTGCCTTAAAACTCAACATTCAGAAATCTAAGATCATGGCCTCCGATCCCATCACTTAAGGGCAAATAGATAACAGTGGAAACAGTGACAGACTTTAATTTGGGGGGCTCCAAAAATCACTGCAGATGGTGACTGCAGTCATGAAATTAAAAGAATCTTGCTCCTTGGAAGAAAAGTCATGACCAATTTTGGCAGCATATTAAAAAGTCATGACCAATTTTGCCAACAAAGGTCCATCTAGTCAAAGCTATGGTTTTTCCAGTAGTCATGTATGGTTATGAGAATTGGACTATAAAGAAAGCTGAGCGCCAAAGAATTGATGCTTTGAAACTGTGGTGTTGGAGAAGACTCTTGAGAGTCCCTTGGACTGCAAGGAGATCAAACCAGTCCATCCTAAAGGAAATCAGTCCTGAATATTCATTGGAAGGACTTATGCTAAAGCTGAAACCCCAGTACCTTGGCCACCTGATGTGAAGAATTGACTCATTGGAAAAGACCCTGATGCTGGGAAAGATTGAAGGCGGGAGGAGAAGGGGATGACAAAGGATGAGATGGTTGGATGGCATCACCGACTCAATGGACATGAGTTTGAATAAACTCGGGGAGTTGGTGATGGACAGGGAGGCCAGCGTGCTGCAGTCCATGGGGTTGCAAAGAGTCGGACAAGACTGAGCAACTGAACTGAACTGAACTGTTGCTGATATACAGCTACTATCCATAAAATAGTTATTTAATGAGAATCTACTGTATAGCACAGGGAACTCTATTCAATGATCTGTGGTGAATTAAATGAGAAAGGAAGCTAAAAGAGAGGATATATGTACATGTATAGCTGATTTACTTTGCTGTATAGCAAGAAACTAACACAACAGTAATCCAATAAAAATTAATAAAAATAAATAAAAAAATTTAAAACATACATGGAGTAGAACATATAACTGCCCTGCTTAAATCCTCTAACAGCTTCCCATTACATTTAGAACTGAAGTCCTAAAAGGGCCGCAAGACCCCACCTGACCTGGTCCTTGGTCACCTCTTGGCTCAGCCTTTTACTTGCTCAATCTCTGAACTCCTCCTTCAGTCCCAAGACTCTCTCAGGGTCCTTCCCTCACCAAATTCTACCTCCAGCCTCCTCATGGCTGGCTCTGCCCAACTCTCAGTCCATTGAAGCACCATCTTTTCACACTGTGAGTGACCACCTTATCAAAAGTACCCTCTGCCCACACTTATTGTCTCATTTCTTGGGACACTTCTCTCATAACTTGCTAGTCTATGAAATACTAATACTTACTCACTGTAGAATGAGTACATTCTCAAAAGTACATTCTCTGAGACCTGAGACTATGCCTAACTTGCTTATGGCTATTCCTCAGTATCAGGAATGGTGACTGCTTGCTGGATACTCCTAGAGTGAATTTTAAAAAAAAGGCAGAAAGAACAAAATAGATGGCATTGCTGACAGTCTTTGTTGCTGAGATTATTTTTCTAGAACTTTCCATAGTGAATATTCAAAACTTAATCAACTTTTTAAAAAGTTTGTTATTTTTTAAATAGTGAAGTGAGGATAGGCATGAGACCCTCCTCGAAGCCATGGTGATCCTGGGAAGCTACTTGGCAACTTTTGCGAGCCCATAACTGCTGAGGCCCATCTTTCCACCAGGTGTTTCTGCTGAGGCTGAAAGGCTGATTGTAGCATCAAGTACTAACATGTTGTCCTACAGTTAGAATTCTAGGTCAGTGTTTCCATTGATGATGGAACCACTTCTATCCAACTGGTATTGGATCCAATCCCACTTCTCTGACTTTGCGCAACTGCCTGAAATTTATGACAGGTCTTGGCAAGCTGCAAGCTGTTGAAAGGACGTGTTTTATGGGGAAAGGAGAGGTAGTTAGAGGAGCAGAGCTGGGGGTGGGGGAGGTGGTGACGCACGATGTTTCTCAAACTCAAAGAGCTGGAATTTTGGAATGTCATCTAGAATTATCTATCCATGCAATCTGAGAGCCAGTCTCTCCCGGCGTTGTCCTGGAGCAGTAGACAGGAAAATCATGATACATTCCCTTGAAAGTCAGCACAACACCATTCCTAGATGATTGCCCAGAGATTGGGGTGGAGGTTTGCAGAGCTGAGAAATGAGATGAAATTACCATCATCTTTAAGGCTGTTGATCTATATCAAAATACGAAGGATTTCCAGTGTGTCTTACACACATTTTGGCGTATCTGTTATCAGATTCAAATTGTAGATCTCACGAACTTAGTGCAATTCCTTCCCTTTCTGATGAGGAAAATGGTCCTAGGGTGAAGGGATGGTGTCAGGCTGGGCCAGTCCTGCCATCAGTGGCTTCATAGATGTTATCCTCTGTGCCCTGCTGGTAATCTCCTCCCCCATTTCACAGAAGGAAAAGCTGAAACCCAGCTCATGTATCTGTCTAGGGTCACCAAGAATCTGAGAAATCAGACCAAGCAGAGAACAGCAAATCATCATCCTTCTATTCCAGAGAATATGACCCTTCTTCTACACATTTCCAATCATATTAAAATGATTTAAAGTTGTTGGCCAAGTCGTTTAAATTCTCCAAGGAGAGAGTGAACTCAGAGATCTACGAGCTGAACGCGAGCAATACACAGATCTGGAAAGTGAAGGGTGTGAGCAGGAGCAGTCATACAAGCATGGGCGTGTGCTGCCCTGTCCAGGGCCTCAGGATGCTCCGCTCCCTCCACAGAACGCTGCATGCTCTCCCAACAGCAGGCAAGGCTGCAGACACTATTTCTGTGGCTTTGTACTGATGCTGCTTCCTAGTCTGTCAGCCCCAGAGTTGATCCCTGGTATCTCTAGCAGCCTTGGTTAAGCTTGTCCATTTTTTCCTCTGTCCTTTCTACCACCCCTTTTCACCCCGAGCTCCCTCTCACCTCTTTTTAGTCCTTTATCTCCAAGTTCGCTGTTGCCATTTTGCTGGTCTTCCATCTTCCGGCAACTGCTCAGTACCACAGGGACAATTTAAACCATCCTTAGGGGGATGGCTCAGAGGAGCAGCTTTCTGGCTGGTGCACAATATGATTTTTTTAGCTATATAAATTTTGAGATGTGTTTATATAGAAGGCCCAGCATTTGGGAGATTTTCTCTTCTTCCCTGTGTTTTGAACCTGGCTTGTTTACATACTGCTTTGGTACCTGGAGACACATATGGTATTTTGCCTTTGTTTTCTTAGATCTTTAAAAATCTGGATAGCATTTGTTGTTCCAGAATGATTTTCTCCTTTTTAAAGTTTTCCTGAGGCAAATGTTACACATGATTGCTTTAAAATATTTAAGCATTCTAGAAATTCAGAGTGTAGACAGAGAATGTCCAACCTTCATGACAATTTCAGTTTAGGTATGTTTTTTAAAACAATAATATATTCATATGATTCAAAAGTCAAAGATATAAAAGTTTTACAGTGAAAATGTCCTAGTTTTCCACCCGTCTAGGTCCCATTGCATCTCCACTTGTAGTCACTTTTATCAGTTGCTTTTGGATCTTTCCAGAGTTTCTTTAGCAAATATAAGAAAATACAAATATATATTTATTCTGTCCCTTTCTTTTGCACAAAAGGTAGCAAACTACATGCACTATTTTTGCATCTTGCTTTTTAAATTTTACAACAGAGCAAAATTTGGTTTAGAACATAAAGAAACCAAAAATAAAAGGCAATATGCACACATGTGCAGACACACACATGGATGTGCACATTTCTTTTTTTGATATAACTAAGCAGCCATGAAATTAAAAGATGTTCACTCCTTGGAAGGAAAGTTATGACCAACCTAGACAGAATATTAAAAAGACAAAGACATTACTTCGTCAGCAAAGGTCCATCTAGTCAAGGCTATGGTTTTTCCAGTAGTCATGTATGGGTGTGAGAGTTGGACTATAAAGAAAGCTGAGCACAGAAAAATTGATGTTTTTGAACTATGGTGTTGGAGAAGACTCTTGAGAGTCCCTTGGACAGCAAGGAGATCCAACCAGCCCATCCTAAAGGAGACCAGTCCTGGGTGTTCATTGGAAGGACTGATGTTGAAGCTGAAACTCCAATCCTTTGGCCACCTGATGCAGAGAGCTGACTCATTTGAAAAGACCCTGATGCTGGGAAAGATTGAGGGCAGGAAGAGAAGGGGACGACAGAGGATAAGATGGTTGGATGGCATCATTGACTCAATGGACATGGGTTTGGGCGGACTCCGGAGCTGGTGATGGACAGCGAGGCCTGGCATGCTGCGGTTCATGGGGTCGCAAAGAGTCGGACATGACTGAGCGACTGAACTGACTGACTGAAGCAGGCTAAATTAACTGAGTCAATCATTGTTCAGCCTGCTCCTCTTTATGGGCCTTAGTAAGAAATAAACCATTAAGAAGGTCTGATGTTCCTTTTCTGATGTAACAGTTTTGGATGCGAAGATCCCATTTGACAGGTAACAGCAGAAGATGGGAGCAGGGGAGCCGGTCTAAGAGCCAGAACTGCTCAGGTTCATGTTTTGCTTATTCAAAGGCACTGAGATGCACCTCTTTTAGGGCCAACCAAAATTGAGCCACTGAACTGAACTGAACTCTGGGCAATGTATTCAAAAGAATATAAGGGTTGAAAGGCCCCTCTGGACGGTGCTGTCTAGCCCCTCATCTTACAGAGGACTAGAAAGTAATTCATTGCCGATCACACAGCACATTCAATGGCAGAAGCAGAAACCTGATTGCTCGTCTTTGTTCTTAGACCAGTGTTTGAAAGACTATTTCCTGCTCTTCTCCATTTCCTTGCGGAGGAAGGTAGTAGCCTAGTCCTGTCACTAGTCCACCTTTAGAGGAACACTGGGTGGCCTGTGCTCAATTCGCTTAGCTGCGTCCCTGGGCTCTCCTAATTACAACCGACTGAAATCTCACTCAAACCATCAGAGGGGAGATGAATCCATCCTTGAACCTAGAAACCAAACCTCAGAGCAAATGGGCAAAGGTAAGGATTTGCTTCAGGGGCAATTTGGACAAGACACTCATATGTTGGGACTCTCTTCCTTCGTTTTTGTTTTGAAAATCATGTTGGAAGGACTCCAGGGGCCCTTGGGTCACACACCCACTCCTACACTCAAAGGCAGAACAACAGGATAAGCAGCAGCCACTGAACTGTGATATTGAAGGGAGGGGGACTAGTTCAAATCCCCAAGGGGATGCTCCTGGCAGAAAAAAGCCCACGAAGGCTGGAACAACGGTGAACACGACATTCTTCCCCTCACCTTCCCCCTCCTTTGCAGAGCTGGACCCAGTGACTTCATCTCAACTTCTGTCAGTGATCAGAATCCTGAGATGTTCTACTGATGCGCCTGGCCCCCTAGACATTTCAGCTCATCACCATGTAGGCAGATTCCTTAGAGTGAGATATTAGCCCAGCAGAAATCCAAGTTTCAACAGAAAATCAACAATTAACATTATATTCTGAACCAAAGTTTTAAGTGATATTACAAAAGGAGGACATTTTTATTTTTAAATCACTAAGTTCTTATCACTGCAAATTGCACATGAACTTAAATGACTGAACTCAGAAGACTATACGTCACTGGGAAGTATTTATCACAGACAAGTACACTTTATCTATCCCAGAGCCTCAAAAAAAAAATCTCTCTTTTCTGTGCACCCTGTCCTATTATTTCAGATTGAGCTTCTGAGATTTATTCATTTCATTCTTCTTCACTCTTCTCAAAAAGAAGAGATATTTCACCCTCTCATTTAGACTGGTTTAAAAAATTACAGCATTGTTTGTTCTGCAAAAGTCTCAAAGACTCTTCAGTTCCATTTATGTATTTCAGCCACAGATTCCAGAGCTTTCCGAAGTCTCACTAGTTTCAAACAGTAAGAAGGCCAACAGGAGCGGACCCCCTCTGCACAAGAGTGAAGGCTCAGATGTTCTGTGCTGCCTCAGACTCTGGCCACAATTGATGGCTTTAAGTGTTACCCCCAATTCAACATGCGTTCCTCAAAAATCTTTCTTAGGATTTTAAGGTCAAATATATATATCAAAAGATGTACCATCTTAACCAGTTTTAAATTTGAAAAGAAAGTGAATGTCACTTAGTCATGTCCAATTCTTTGCGATCCCATGGACTGGGGCCTGCTAGGCTCCTCTGTCCATGGAATTCTCCAGGCCAGAATACTGGAGTGGGTAGCCATTCCCTTCTACAGGTAATCTTCCTGACCCAGGGATCAAACCCAGGTCATTCACATTGCAGGCAGATTCTTTACTCTCTGAGCCACCAGGGAAGCCCATTTTTAAATGTATAGATCAGTAATGCTAAGTACATGCACATTGTCATGCAATCCATCTCCAGAACCCTCTTCATCCTAAAGAACCTAAGTTCCATACGTACTAAACAACTCCCCAGGCCTCCCTCCCCCTAAGCCCTGGCAGCCACCACTCTACTTTCTGTTCCAATGACTATGGCTACTCCAGGCTTCAAAAAAGTGTAATAATACAGTATTTGTCTTTTTGTGGCTGGCTATTTTGCTTAGCATAGTGTCCTCAAGGAACCTTTTCAGAAACCCTTCTTTAGCATATGTCATAGCATACGTATGTGAGAACTCCCTTTCTCTTTAAGGCTGAAGAATATTCCACTGTATGTATATACCACATTTTGCCTATCAGTCAATAGACACTTGGGTTCCTTCCACCTTTTGGCTATTGTGAATACTATGAATTCACAATACTGCTATGAATATGAGTGTACAAATACCTCTTTGAGACTCTGCTTTCAATGCTGGACGGTATGTACCCAGAAGTGGAATACTGGATCATATAGTATTCTATTTTTAATTTTTTTTTTTTTTGAGGAACCATCATACTATTTTCTACAGCACCTACTCCATTTTACATTCCAACCAACAGTGCACAAGGACTCTAATTTCTCCACATCCTTGCCAATGATTGTTACTTTCATTTTAGTTTTTTATTCTATAGTAGTCATCCTAATGGGTGTGATTTCATTTCCCCAAGATTTTTAAATGAAATTAAGGAAGGAAGTCAGACTCTCGCATGATGGAAGCTATGGAGATGGGATTCTAGAGTTAATTGTCATATTTCTTGACACATGAAGACAGTCTGTGTTATTTTAATTTTATCCCATTCAACCTTTTATTTATTTATTTGTGGTTGCATTGGGTGTTAGTTGTGGCATGTAGGATCTTTGTTGTGGTACAAGAACTCTCTAGTTGCGGTACATGGGCTCAGTATTTGAGTTGCATTGGCTTAGTCGCTCCAAGGCATATGGGATCTTAGTTCCCCAACCAGACATAGAACACGCATCCCCTGCATTGCAAGGCAGATTCTTAACCACTGGACCACCAGGGAAGTCCCCATGTTGAATTTTTAGGACTCGAATTAATTCTACCCATTTTCCCTCCAAGGTATGGAACCCAACTGAAACCTTTTTAAAAAAGCACAATAGACATCAATAGGGATCAAAATAACAGCACCAGTACCTTTCAAGGATGACTGGAAACTATGACTGGAAGTCTAGCTTGTCTTCCCATTCCTCTTCTCCCACTAAATGGAATTTATTCACCAGGCAACAGAGGCAGAGAAAGCCCTGGTGGGTTTACTATACAGAAAGACCGCATACTGCCTGGGGACAGGCAGGATCAACAGAACCAGAGGGTGAAGGCAGTGCACAGAACTACCCCTTCACCAATCTCACCGCCAGAATAAGCCACTCCTTCATCTTGGAAGAAAGGAGTCTGGAAAAAAGAACAGAAGGTTAGTTCCCAAAAGCTCTAAAAAAGCTCGTTTTTGCGGACTTTGAAGAACTCTCCCTTCCCTTGCCTCCCCAATAGTTACAACCTTTGGGCTTCTTACCGCATAGAACTCAGCACTGCAAAAAGGCAACCGTTCTTGCTATGAAAGGATGCTGTGTTCACGTGAGCAAGGCTATTTCCTGACATCGTTACAACTTCTTTGTGAAGACCCTGAGGTCAGCTATGGGGCCGAGAGGCTCTGAGATGGGTCTGCACAGAACATGATTAAATGTGCTCGAGGCTGTTCTGGTGCCCAAGCATGAAAATTCACTCCCCAATCTGTCTTCCATTTCACATTCTCCCTTGTAGGACATTCAACAGAGCTCACTGGAGATTACGTAAGGAACTCAAATGAAGGCATGAAATGACTCCAAATAATAAATGCCAGCAATATTAAAATGCCCTGATTTGAACTATATGAAATGCCTCTACGTTATTAAATTCTCAGGGAGGAATTAAAGTCCAAAAAAATAAATATCCTTTCTCTTGAAGGTTGAGCTCTAAAGAAATTAAAAGTTGACAATTATTTCCTGTCCAATTTCTTTTTGGTTCAGGGTCAGGAAGAGGGTCTCATTCAGCAGTGGTGGTCGAGTCTGGCTCTTTCCACAGCCGCTTCCCCTGCAGAACAATCCCGGCTTCAGGCTCTTCAGGCTGTCACTCCCTCGGTCAGTTGTCTGGAGTTGGTGACTTGTGAACTTAAACTCAGCTGGGAGAAACCCACTCTCACAGGGTCAGTAGTGCAGCCAGGGGGCCCTCTCCTCATCTGGCGGGAAGTCTAAGGCTGGCCGAGGCGTGTGTGCCGTGACGATAACTCTTCTCAGAAGCTGCTTCTCCTCAAACCCAGCAAGAGGAGGCCCACCTCAGAGGCATCTCTGCCTGCTTGGAGGTTAAGACTGCCCCAGCTATAGTAAGCACACTGCCTCTTCCACATGGGCCTCTGCAGTTCTTGAAGAAATGGAGCTGTTTCTAACTTCTCCAAGAGTCTCTCTCTAAAGGGAGGCAGGCCTGGGACATGAAGAGCGGCTGCAGGACCAGATCAGCTGCAGAGGCTACCACGGACTTAGAAAGTCAGTCACCTGCAAGACCAGGGCTGTTTAACCCAAGGCCCAAGGCTCTCGACTCTCCTTCAAGGAAGAATGGGGGATATGGAGAAATATTGTTGATATTTATAGTTATTATAGTTATAATATTATAATATCAATAGTTAGGTAAGAGACATCTTTCCATTGTAGGGAAGAATTATGGGTTTCAAGTGAACCAGACATGGAGAAGCTCTAAATGATTACATTGCCTCTATAAGTTATGGAGGAGATTTACCTCAGTTTAGTGGAAACTTCAATCCTTGTCCTCTTTGAAAAAGGAAATACTCAAAGGTGTGGACAACTGAAAGTCTTCAGCCTGGTGTTTATTTTAACCTAAAGGTCTAAAATGTTAACCTCAAGAGGATAAACAACAAGGTCTTACTGTATAGAATAGGGAACTATATTCAGTATCTTGTGATAAACCTAATGAAAAAGAATACAGAGATATATAACTGAATCACATTGCTGTATAGCAGAAATTAACATCACGTATAAATCAACCATATGCTAATAAAATCAGAATTTAAAAAATTATATGAAGTTTTGTTTTTTGTTTTCCTGTTTTGTTTTTTAAGAGAGAAAAACTTGCTCTACATCTTAAAGACTTTGAGGACATTAAATAACCCAACTAATGCTCACTGGTCTCTCAAGAACAAAGTTAATGATTATCTAGTCTATAGATAGCCTTACCTCCTTCTAAACTGCTTCGTTGTTTGTTGTATTTTTAATTCCCACTGGTTTGAAATTTAAAGCCTGTACAAAGAGAGCAGGGATGCTTGGTCAAGCCCTTTCAACCCTGTAGTACATGATGTGCCTGCGAGCAGCCAGTCACCCATACTGGTTGTCTGAAGTCACAGGGTACTTGTCCTATTGTTTTTAAAACTCTTCGACCAAATTATATTTTAGACTTCTCCTGTAGATGTGTCAATTTGAAAACTCAAGCTTTTCGTGTAACAAAACTGTTTTTAAAAGGGGACTCTGGAAAAGACCCTGATGCTGGCAGGGATTGGGGGCAGGAGGAGGAGGGGACGACAGAGGATGAGATGGCTGGATGGCATCACCGACTCGATAGACTTAGTTTGAGTAAACTCCAGGAGTTGGTGATGAGCAGGGAGGCCTGGTGTGCTGCGATTCATGGGGCCGCCAAGAGTCAGACACGACTGAGTGACTGAACTGAACTGAACTGAAAAAAAATTACCTTCAGAGTAGTGGGAGTTTAAGAACTCAGGGAACCTAGGCTTTGGACTTCCTTGGAGGTTCAGTGGTTAAGAATCCACCTGCCAATGCAGGGGACACAGGTTCAATCTGTAGTCCAGGAAGAGCCCATATGCCACGGGGCAACTAGCCCATGGGCCACAACTACTGAGCCCACACACTGCAACTACTGAAGCCGTGCCCGTCCAGCCTGTGCTCCACAATGAGAGAAGCCCATGCTCGCCACAACTAGAGCAAGTTCATACACAGCAAAGAAAGCCCAGCACAGTGCCCAAAATAAATTAACAAATAAAATAAAATTTAAAAATTTAAATTCACATAGAAAAGAGAGCTGTGCTTTGGAAGTAATAATGCACAAATGGAGGAGGACTTCAAGCCATACAGTAAAGCAAATGTATGAAAGACCGGTGTTTTCTACGAGGCAGTTGTGTCAGAGAGACAGGATAAATATTTGGGGACAGGACCCATTAGTGGACTGTGAACCCTATTTGGCAAGTTGAAAAACATAATTCTCATTAAAGGAATGCAAATAGAACACACTAGAAGTACAGTAAGAACTATCTGATGAAAATTTCCATTCATTTTGTGTACTCACAGGTAGGTGTGGACCAGGACAATGCCTGTCACTTTGTATAAAATAGAATTTTTACTGTGGGTTGTGGCTTTTTAAAAAAGTTTGAATACACTATTATGTAGAAACACCTCAGGCGTCCAAAACACTGAGAGGAGGTTACACATCGAAGCTCATTTTCCACAGCTATACTAGGACAGACACATTTTGAAAAATAGACACAGGACATACAGTATTAGAGATTATATATTTGCATTTTCCAAGTTTTCTGTGATAAAGAAAATTACTTGTCATCCACAAAAACATGATCATAAAAAGATTAAATAACCTAGAAGTAAATGGGGTAAATAATATAAAGCCCTTTTTTCATTCCTCCTCTTCCAGTCCTAGTGCCTTTGGCAAAGGAAACCATCAACAGCTTGATATGCATTGCAAACGTTTTCCTAGGCATGCATAGACACACATATGCCATACATATGTAAACAGGTTCCATATGTATGTAAAACCAGATGTATGTAAATAGGAGACTGCAATTAAATATTATCGTGCAACTTGTTTTCCATAGCACTTTATCTTACAAATATTTTCATGTCTACACTAAAAACCTGTTTTTATTTGCTGCAGAGTATTGTGTGGTAAGAACTGACAGGTACTAACTCAACAATTTCTTCATTTATGTACAATTATGTTGTTTCTAATTTATTACTATTTCAAAAAATGCTTCAATACACATTCTTATACCTGATTCCTAGGACACTTGCATAAAGATTGTTTAGACTGGATGCCTACAGTCAAGAGTTTTTAAAATCAGAGTCTTGTTTATGTTGTTTAGTTGCTAAGTTATGTCCAACTCTTTGTGACCCCATGGACTGTAGCCCTCCAGGCTCCTCTGTCCATGGGATTTCCCAGGCAAGAATACTGGAGTGGGTTGCCATTTCCTCCTCCAGGGGATCATCCCTTCCCTCCATGGATCAAAGCTGTGTCTCCAGCATTGGCAGGCAGATTCTTTACTGCTGAGTCACCAGGGAAGTCCAAAATCAGAAGGTAGATACATTTGAAAAACTGATATACACTGCCAAATTGTCCACCTGAAAGGCTATATGGACTAATACTTTCTCCAACGAGAGAGTGCTCATTTACTCACGTTATCTCCAGTACTAGCTATTACCAATCCTTTCAAATCTGCCTTTTCAAGGAAGAGGAAAGTGGTCCTCATTTTAATTTTTGACTATTTATGAAGCTGAAAGTTTATACTTGCTTATACTTCTTTATAAAAATATCTTTATACCCTTTGTCCATCTTTTGTCTGGTTTATAAATGCTTTAATATTACAGATCTTGAATTATGTTGTATTTCACATAATCTCCCAATCTTTTTTCTCCTCTTTATATTTTATGTATGATTTTTTGGCCATGCCACATGGCATGTGAGGGATCAAAACTCTTCATGCTGCAGTGGAAGCGTGGAGTCTTAACCACTGGACTGCCAGGGAAGTCCTTTTTTAAAAAAAAAATGCAATCACATCTATCAGTTTTTTCTTTTCTTTTTTCTTTCATGGATATTGGGCTTTTCATCTTGCTTGGTAAGGTTTTCCTCACTCCACCTGTATAAAAGATTTTTTTCCCCAATACTTCCTTCTAATTATATTCATATTTCCATGCAAAGAGTTGGACACGACTTAGCAACTGAATGACACCAGTTTAAATTCATTTGGATTTTAATTCTGCTACATGGTATGAAAGAAAAAAGCTTTCCAAGTAGTCAATAATCTCAGCATCATTTATGGAAATGTTCAACTCTTCCTGATTAGGTATCAAACCCACATCTCCTGCATTGCAAGGCAGATCCTCAACCACTGGATGACCAGGGAAGTCCTTTTAGAAATGGTTCATAAGTTCTCCAAAAGAATGTTTTATATTCATGATGGATAGAAAACATAAAGAATGTTTTAAATTCATGGTGGTTAATATTTAATATCTTCCCTATTTTTGGGAGGGGGGAGGGCCTGAGATTTTTATTTTAAAATTATACAGTAAAAATGATGCTTTTGAGGGGTGGGTACAGTTCCATTAAGTTAACTTATGTATGGATTCATGTTACCAGCAACACAACCAGACTATGGAACAGTTCATCACTGAAAAAAATCCCTTGCACATCTTCTTGGTAATCAAATCTTCTCACCCCCAACTCCTGGCAGTCAATGATCAAATCTCATTACCATAGTTTTGCCTGTTCAAGAATAGTATATAAATGGAATCACAAAGTATGTATCTTTTGAAATTACATAAAGATGTAACCTTTTGGCTTCTTTAACTTGGCATATGATTTTGAATATATGAGTTAATAATTTATTCCTTTTTAATTGCTGAGTAGGATTCCATTGTGTGGATGACCATGATTTGTTTATCCATCTACCTGCTGGAAGCTATTTTGATGATTATGAATACAGCTGCTATAAACCACTGCTATAAAACATGTACATGTTTTAACGTGAACACAAGTTTTCATGTGGGCTTCCCTTGTAGCTCAGCTGGTAAAGAATCTACCTCCAATGTAGGAGACTTGGGTTCAACCCCTGGGTTGGGAAGATCCCCTGGAGAAGGGAAAGGCTACCCCACTCCAGTGTTCTGGCCTGGAGAATTCCTTGGACTGTATAGTCCATGGGGTCACAAAGAGTTGGACACAACTGAGTGACTTTCACTTACGCTTTCAAGTTTTCGTGTAACTTGTGAAACTGCTGGTACATTTATGTTTAAAGAAACTGCCAACCTGTTTTGAAGGACTGCATCATTTTGCATTTCCACCAGCAACCTGAGAAGTTCAGCTGCTCTGCAACCTCACCAGCCCGTGGTTCTGTCAGTTCAGTTCAGTCGCTCAGTCGTGTCCGACCCTTTCCGACCCCATGAACCGCAGCACGCCAGGCCTCCCTGTCCATCACCAACTCCCGAAGTTTACTCAAACTCATGTCCATCATGTTGGTGATTCCATCCAACCATCTCATCCTCTGTCATCCACTTCTCCTCCCGACTTCAATCTTTCCCAGCATCAGGGTCCTTTGAAATGAGTCAGTTCCTTGCATCAGGTGGCCAAAGTCCTGGAGTTTCAGTTTCAGCATCAGTCCTTCCAATCAATACTTAGGACTGATTTCCTTTAGGATGGACTGGTTGGATCTCCTTGCAGTCCAAGGAGGGACTCTCAAGAGTCTTCTCCAACACCACAGTTCAAAAGCATCAATTCTTCAGCGCTCAGCTTTCTTTATAGACCAACTTTCACATTCATACATGACTACTGGAAAAACCATAGCTTTGACTAGACAGACCTTTGTTGGTAAAGTAATGTCTCTGCTTTTTAATATGCTGTCTAGGTTGGTCATAACTTTCCTTCCAAAGAGCAAGATTTTTTTAATTTCATGGCTGCAGTCACCATCTGCAGTGATTTTGGAGCCTAAAAAAATAAAGTCTATCACTGTTTTCATTGTTTCCCCATCTATTTGTCATGAAGTGATGGGACCAGATGCCATGATCTTAAGTTTTCTGAATGCTGAGTTTTAAGCCGACTTTTTTACTCTGTTTCACTTTCATCAAGAGGCTCTTTAGTTCTTCGCTTTCTGCCTTAAGTGGTGTCATCTGCATATCTGAGGTTATTGATATTTCTCCCAGCAATCTTGATTCCAGCTTGTGCTTCATCCAGCCAAGTATTTTTCATGAGGTACTCTGCATATAAGTTAAATAAGCAGGGTGACAATATTCAGCATTGATGTACTCCTCTCCTGATTTGGAACCAGTGTGTTGTTCCGTGTCCAGTTCTAACTGCTGCTTCCTGACCTGCATACAGGTTTCTTAAGAGGCAGGTCAGGTGGTCTGGTATTCCCATCTCTTGAAGAATTTTCCACAGTTTGTTGTGACCCACACAGTCAAAGGCTTTGGTGTAGTCAATAAAGCAGAAGTAGCTGTTTCTCTGGGGCTCTCTTGCTTTTTCGGTGATGCAGCGGATGTTGGCAGTTGGAGCCCTGGTCCCTCTGCCTCTCTAAGCCAGGTGAGCCTCCGGAAGCCCTCGGTCCATGCACTGCTGTTACAGGCAGTGTCAGGACATCTAATGTAGGGTTTGCATTCTCACTCTGTTAAAGGGCCAGCACGGCATCTTGCCCATCCTATTACTCCTGTAACACAGTCCATGATTAACGAACTAAATAGTACTGTAGTATCTTAGTAACAATCAGCTAGGACCTTCTACAAGAAATTTAACACTCCCAACTTTTCCCTAATCTCACCTTTCAATCTGATTGAACTAAAGACTTCACTATGCATGTTTTACAGGGAGACTAATTTAATCCACGGATGTGTGATCACATACTCTTACAATACTCTGCCATGGATAAATTCTACTCAGATAGGGAAAGGTGCTTCCTGAGAGCCCTGCTCTTTTGCACTTTCAATGCAAAAGGAAGGCTTTTCTCTCGGTGCCCTCCTTAAACCCTTCCTCTCTTAATAAGGAAACAGGATAACAAAATAATTAAGAGCATGGGTTCTGCCTATCCATGAAATATAAACAGAATCAGGAACATAGAGAACAGCCTGGTGGTTGCAAGGGGAAGGGGGTTGGAGAGAGTTGGATGGGAGTTCGGGATTAGCAGATGCAAACTGGTATATACATAAAGGATAAATAAAAGGTCTTATTGTATGGCCCAGGGAACTATATTCAATATCCTGTGATAAACAATAACGGAAAAGAGTATGTTAAAAAAATGCATATGTATGTATAACTGAGTCACTTTCCTATATAGCAGTAATTAACATAAAATTATACTTAAATTATATTTCAATAAAAAATAAATTTTAAAAACTGGCATAAAAATGATCATCATAAATAAGAAACAAATGAAACTAAAGTCCATTAAGGAAAAAAAAGAGCTTGGATTATGGGTTCTGGTTGAATCCTAGCTTATCACTTATTTACAGCTGTGTAACTGTGGGCAACTCACATGTCTCCTCAGACTCATCTATAAAACGGGGATGGTAGTAGTTCCCTACCTTATAGGGTTGCATAACCTGTAACATGATTAAATGTCTTGGTAAATGTTCAATTCTGCCTGGTTATTGTGAATGAAAATACACCAGTGACTTCTGGCCATATGATTTATAATAGTTTGACATTTAACTAAATGGTAAAACTATTTATTTTTCCCACCCCTTTCTAGTCCCCTTACGCTGCCTTATTATTCATATTTTCTCCCACCATAGAGTATTAGTTTTAAGACAGTAGAGCTTTATCTTGCTCACTGCTGAAACAGCACCCAGAAAAGTACTGTACATATTAAGCCTTCAGTAGACACTAGATGAATGAACGGTGCAAACTGTCAAAAAAGAAAATATACCATACACCAAAATGTTCATAATAAAAAGTATAGATAAATCTTTCTCTAATGGCTCCCAGTCATATATTTTAAAACACCAAATGCTATAATAAAAACAAGTAATTTATTAAAATTTGAAGGTAAAAACATAATTTTAAAAGATTTAGACCTATGTCAGGCGTGATAGAGTATGGATGCTTTCTTGAAATTCAAAATCAGATCCAAGAGTATCACTTTCAGAATGTTCAAGAAGATTGAGTTTACTTCTAGTTGTCTTTGATGAAACAGTCAGTATTTTACTCTCTTTCTTAACAGAAATGTGTTTTTTCGAAGACTCGCTTTTAATTGGTTCATTAACCAAAGAGCTATTCTGCCCGATTCCTCTGGTTTTCTGCTTTACAGGTGACTCAGAGCAGGAATGCAGGTCCTTCCCAGGCTGTTTCTTAGCAGAGTGCTTTTTGATATATTCACCTGTTTTGGTCATTTTTTCTGAGGAAGGCCTGCTATTTCTAGATAATTCCTCTTCTTTTCTTTGACTTCCCGTTCCACAAATTACATCTGCTGAAGGAGAACATGCTCTAGCAATGAAATCTTCAAAAGACTCCTGCCGCTGTTCCGTGACTGGGACTCCCAGGTTGTCTTTGGAAGTCTCTAAGGTCTCCTGAGTAGAGATTGGGACATGGAAGGTGTCGACAGGCAACGGAATTCGAGCATCACCTGTTATTTTCTGAAACTGGAGAGAAAAACAAAAGACAAGACAAAAATTCAGTGATGAACAAGGCCTATCATTAAAGCACTCAATCGCTTCAGTTGTGTCCAACTTTCTGCGACCCTATGGGCTGTAGCCTGCCAGGTTCCTCTGTCCATGGGATTCTCCAGACAGGAATACTAGGGTGGGTTGCCATTCCCTTCTCCAAGGGATCTTCCTAACCCAGCGATCAAACCCATGTCTCTTTACGTGTCCTGAATTGTAGGTGGGTTCTTTACCTCTAGCACCACCTGGGGAGGCCCAACCATTAAAAAGTGGAGTCCGAAATTTCAATGTTACTCTGTGATCTTATTATTAAAACAGTCAATTGATAATTTAGAAGATTTCAGAGTCAGTTTTTTTCTAATTATATCTTGCAAGTGATTCTCAACTTAGCTATATCCAAGATTATGTCTGCTACATTTTTAGACTTCAGTGTTTAGGGTAGTTATTACATATTTCCTTTCCCTTACTAAAAATAAAACCCTATTCTGTAAGAAAATTTATTTCTTTTCTATCCTCCAGGTAAATGTAAACCAGTTGTTTTTTTTACACAGTTTTACAAAATGGAAAACATGTAAAAATGTGTCCAGTTTGTGACCAGACTGTGTATCCAAGCTGTCAGTTTCTAAGACCAGTTTGAGACTGGCTGAGGTAAGGGATGGAGGCTCCACCTAAGGCTGGAGGAAAAGCTGACAGGTTTCCCCCTCCCATTCCCATAACCAGCTGACTCACTATAATATACTGCCTATGAACTATGTCTGGACCACTTATTTTAAAAAATTATCTATATCAGTACTTGTACCTTCATTAGTGTTCCTTCATTGTAAGCTGACTGCATACAAATAGAAACCTAGGTAAAATATGAATAGAATAGACATTTGTACAATTTAAAATTTAGGGTATTTTCTCTAAGGTTTTCTTTCTTCACTAAGGATAGTTTGCTTTAACTCATAAATTTTCAAAAGAATTTCTAGTTTTCTTATTTACAACAATACAGTATCATGAAATTTACTGGGCACAAATGTACTAATCTAAGATATCGGAAAGGAGCTCAAAGAGGCTTCTAGCTCCTCAGCATATGACCTCTCAGAGACTGATCATTATTATTTTTTTTCTGACTTGGAAATTGCCTTTTTGCTAATAGCTCTTAGAATCATTAAGTTCTGTTCTGTCCACTTACTTGGATATTTTGCATTTGTCCTAAGGCACTCTGCTGTAATTCTGACTTTTCTTCTTCAAGTGCCTTCTTTTCTTCTTTAGGTGGACTACTAACAGTAGAATTCATCTGGGGATGACCTAGTAAATGAAAATCTGACTGATCTATACCAGCCATTGTGGCCAGCTGCCCAAGCCTGGACCAGAGGAGAAAAAGAGAGAAAGACAAAAGTTACTATAATCACGGAAGAGCAGCTTAGATATCCCCAGACCTACCATCAGGAAATACTTCTAACATCTTAAAAGCCAACACCTACTCCAGACTACGAGCCTCTCTCTCCCCCAAATTCTCAGCCCTTTCCAGATTCGTTCTCGGGACACATCCCATCTCCTTGCCTACCACCACTCCATTTCAAACACTCTCACTAGCAGCTTCAACATCGACCACACACACCAGCCACTGCCTCTCACCTCCATTCCCACACTCCCGTTACCATCCCTCCAGCTCCCAAGAAGCGTCTGCTTCTTCCTTCCCAACACCAACTCATTCACTGACCAAACAGCACTCCAGCAATTATCAATCTCCACTTCCCTCTTTCGACAAAACTGCTCCCGGTTGAGAACCACTGACCTGCATCTTCCCTATATAATCGTTTTTAAGTAAAAGACAAAGACAAACTTAATTCAAACTTACTGAACGAGAAAAATAAGTGAAAGGCAGGAAAATTCTTATGCATTCCCAAATATTTTCAATTAAAATTGCCTTCAATGTAGTCTTTACAAAAACTTATACCTACTAATTACTCTGTCTACAGGTTACTTGTTTATAATGGGCTTCCCACTCTACCAAAGCAGGCTCCCCTTTTGCTTTTCTTTATAGATTTCCTCATTAAAAAAAAAAATCAACTCTATTACCTATAATTCACTGCATTTGGCTAAATATGTTCATGGAAGTAATAAAAACACTCAAGTTCCTCAGCAAACTACCTCTATAGTTGCAAAGAGAAGAATGCCATGAAGAGAAAAGAACTAACCCAGCATCTTTAAGGAGATCCAAGAAAGCATGGAACTTCTGGAAAGAATTCTCAATGCTGCCCAAAACACCTTCATCATCCAGGATCATGCTTGTCAATGAGTGTGCATGAAGGGCTTCAGACAAAGAGAAATTTATATTTCTTAACTGGGCATTTTCATGTTCCAACTATAAAAGAAGATTGAAAATATTTGACATGATTTTTTTCTCACTGTCATCAAAAGAAAACAAAAGTAGTCTCGTCTAGTTTAAAGAACAAAACTAAAAAAAAAAAAAAAAAAAAAGAACAAAACTAAAACATCCAAAGTGCAATTTGTTGTTCAGTCACTCGGTCGTGTCCGACTCGCTGCGACCCCGTGGACGGCAGCACACCTGTCCTTCACCATCTCCTGGCGTTTGCTCAAACTCCTCTCCATTGAGTCGGTGATGCCATCCAACCACCTCATCCTCTGTCATCCTCAATGTAATTAATTTGTAATTAATCTAACTCTCCATCAGTAAAGACAGAGACCACATCACATAATAACCAAAAGGCAGAGGCACTCAAAAAAGTTTCCTATACAACGTATATATAAATAAACCAAAGTGGTTGTTTTATTAATGATCTCTCAAAAGATCACATTTTAAACTGGTTAAATTCATAATGGATCCTCATTCCACATTAGAAAATTACCTGCTATTAAGTTTCCCTTAAATTAGAAAATGAAGTACAGAACCTAATTTGAACAAAGCATATTACAACTCTGCTGAATGTTAAGGAATAACTTTAGTGAACAAAATATCTAATGCTTAAGTTTAAAAGTCCTAAATCATACCCAGCCCAATTTATTAACTGTACCATCAGCAATATTCTCGGTTTCTTGAAACATTCACTCTCATGCACTCTTCTTTAGATCATCATTTATGATTTGCCCTATATAAAAATCAACTCTAGTATTTCTCAGAAAGGCCATTATATTCATGATGCCCTCATGTCTTATATAAGCAGGTGTTCAATATTTATTGAACGAACTAGTGTCCACCAATCCAGTAGATGCACTTTCAAAAATTCTTCCCTACACTCACCCTGTAATAAATTGTATTTATATAGAACTTTTAGCTTATGCTGTTTTCATGCACATTACCAAATGTAATTCTCACAGTATGTATTTTTATTTCCATTGCATTCTTACTAGTTTTCCAATATCTTATATTTATTTAAATGACTCATTTTCCTAATTCACTGCCAGTAAAGTCTCATCATGTCATTTATGTTACTAGATATACAGTACATACACAAAATATGCTTTCTTGAATAGAATAATCATGAACAGAAAATAAGCTAACATCACACACACAACACACAAAAAAACAGATTTTTGCATTTTTAAAAACATACCTTCTGGGATATGTAATATAATAATATATATAAACTATAAGCTTATGTTTAAAAGGAAAATGGAAAATCAGAGTTCTTTTTCATCCTGTATTTAGATCATATGATCACTAAATACCAGTAAATGTAAAGGTCTATATGATACCACCAATTTGCAACATATTAGTTTTCAAGTTTGCAAACTATATGCATATGGCTTAAAATCAAATAAAAACAAAACCAAGAAGCTTTCAGAAGTGTAAGAAGAGAACTGTTTACCTCGCTGACTCGTTTATCAGCCTTAAGCCTCATTACTCTTTCCTCCTTTAACTGCTTTAGGCACTCCTCCAGTTTTCCCTAGTGTAAAGAAACAGAGTAAATATTATAACTAATTCATAGTATGATATTCCAAGGCATTTCTAGCTACAGATGTCATCATGATTTAGGGGCAGAGCCAGAAGTGAACTCAGACTTTAATCTGCTACTTGGAATATCATATCATGCTAATGAAATTAATTATTGAAATATATCAAATTAGCATAGTAAAGATTTATTTAAATCCCACTCTTTATAAATCTGTGGCAGCTCACCATAAAAGGTGTATGCGTATAACATAGTAAATCAGAAATAAAAAATTAAGACCAAGAAAGAAAAATTCCACTTTTATTTGTGGGTCTCTTTACAGCAGGAAGCACTATTACTGAACATGCTTAACATACCTGAGTTACATAACTGCAGATTCAAAAGCATTTTTTAAAAAGAGCAATCACTTTTAAAGCAACTTACTATATGGCAAGCACTGTTCTGGAGTTTCCTGGGCATTAAATATGAGGAAAGAACAAGACTAACTTCGTTATCTTACAGATGGGAAAACGGAGGCAGAGTAAGTAGAGAAGCACAGCCAAGCTCACGCCACGAAGCAGCAGAACCAGGACTGTGAATTCAGGAAGCTGGCTGCCATTCCTGTCCACAGAGGCAGCAGTCTTTCCATTCACCAAGGTCAGTGACATAAAATGAACACTGGTAAACTCTCACAATTTTTAAGAACTAAGACACTTAGGTCCTTGAAGTGGAGGACACTGCTTACCAGTAGGCAGAATTCTAAAAGAGCTCCTAAGATTCCTATGTCGAAGCACACAATCCTGCCAGTTTTTCAATCTAGGTGCTGTAGTGAAGGGATTTTGTAGATGTAATTAAGGTTCTAAAATCAGTTGCTTTTAAAAGAGGGAGATTATTCTGGGCGGATGTGATATAATCAGGCATCCGAGAAAAAGGAACTGGACTTCTCCTAAAGATACGAAATACAAAAGGGACAAGAGGGAGATTCCTCATTGCCGGCTTTGGAGAAGTCAAGCATGATGTGGCAGAGAATACAAGTGGGAGGCCTCCAGCAGCTGAGACTCCCCCAGCTGACAGCTAGCAAGGAAACGGGGATCTCTATTCAAGCAAGTGCAGAATCTGAATTATGCCACTGAGCTAAAGAAGCTTGCAAGTATTCTTTCTTGGAACCTCCAGATAGTAACACTTTCAGACTGACATCTTGATTTTAGCTCTATGACACTCATGAGCTTTGCTGAACATCTAGTACAAACATGAACATCCAACTTTGGGGCCTGATGCCTTGCACTTAAATTTCACACACTTTAACACTCTCTGGAGGGAACCCCCATGCTCCCACTGTGTATCTGAGTGGAGAACTCAGTCATGCTGTTACGGGACTTCTGACCTATGGAACTGTGAGCTAGTAAAATAGGTATTATTTTAGTCAGTAAGAGTATAGTAAAGGAAAATTAATATACTACTCAATCTCCAGGTTCAAGAACAAAGAAAAAATAAATGACTGTTATTGTTTTAAGTCATTGTTTCTGGGTGGTTTCTTATGAAACAATAAATAATCAGAATACCTATGAAAACAGTAAGGTGTATTTATACATTTTAAATTCTTTGAACAATCACTTATGGAATAAGGAATTCTATTATATGTTATCGTTGTGAGAGGAACTGGTGTCACTTTCTGGACAATAACTTTTGGTACCCAGCAACAATCTTACATTAGCAGTTTACCCTAAGGAAATCAGAGATGTAAGCAAAGATTTATCTACAAACAAGATGTCATAAGATTATTTGTAATCAAACTCTAGAGGAAAGCTAAGAGCCTCCAAATTGGGGTTGGTTTAAATAAAAATAGCACACCATATGAAGGAATGCTCTATGAAACCACTAGGAAAATAATGATGATAAGAGGGCTCAACCAGAGTTAATGAATGGGCCTGAGGAGTTCTACATTCAAAATATATCTGTGTGTTTTTCTTGGAAGATGGTCCATGAGCTTTATCAAATTATCTGACTTAGAAAAATATTTAGTGACATGAAAAAAATATCTTTAATACCTTTTTAAGACAAAAGAGCAGTGGTGGCCTTTATTTCCTTCAATAAGTTGTTCACTGCTTTCAAAACTTTGCTCAATGAACATATTTTTATGCTCAGAACATGCTTTAAAAATTGACAGTCTAATAACTTCAGATTCTTTAAAGTTTCATTACTAAAGCCAACCAAGTTTTCAATGGGAAAAAGGGGGGAAATTCCTCTACTTTTAATATAATGGCTAAATAAATCTTCTAAAATTGATTTCAAAGAAATTCTAAAACAAATAAGAAAACAAACAAAAAACCCTCACCACAGTCTGAGAAAAGTAGACTAAATTACAGAATTCTTGACTGGTTCTAAACAGCACACTAACGTGCAGTAACATGAAATAGTTTCTCCCTCTAGTGGAAAGGAGTAGAACACAGTGTTAAATTTTTCTGAAAAAGTGAACCCCTCTCCTACAGAATAATTCTTGTCCCTTAAACAGAAATATGGAACTAAAAAAATTAGAAAGTAAAATTGCTTGATATTCTATTACTTAGGTAAGGCTAATGATAAGGCTTTGGAGAAATCTGTCCTGTCACCTGCTCTCCTTCCTCCCTTCTATACACTGGCTAGGTTGCTTTTTCTGGAACAAAGCTCCCATCATATTATATATCAAGTTTTATGTTCAACCTTTTTTTATATTTAAAATGATCAAAATCAATCATTTCTCATATAATCAGGTGATTCATAACCTGGATTTTTTTTTAAGTGGGCTACAAAATATTTCACTGAGTGGGGTTACTGGTCAACCATTCCTTTGATTACACATTTAAATCCTTTCCAACTTTTCAATATTATAAGAAAAAATAACCATTTTTATGCATGAAGACCTTTTTCCATATTTAGAAAAATGTTCTTGCAACAACTCCATAAAAATGAGGCTGAGATCAAAGCAAATAGATGTTTTTCAGGCTTTGAGGTACCTATCTCCAAACTGCTTTCTAAAAAATTCCTAAGACTTTATACAGCCATCAGCAATGTTATCACTTGATATATAATCACTACAATAACTTTTGGCTTACTTCCTCACTTAGAATGAAAGTTATTTGAAGAAAGGGGATGTATTTTATTAAGTGTTTATCCCCAGCACCTGCACCTAGCACAAAGCAGACAGTCAATAAATAATTGCCGAATAAGGAAAATCCCTACCAATGCAAGATGTATATAGTATGAAAGATGTGTGCTTTTTCTGTAACTGGATAAGTGAAAACTTGGCATCTCCCTTAAGTGTGCACTTCTTTGCTTATAATTAGTAGTAATTAAATTTCTCTTTTAAATTATATTTTAAAAATTCTGAGGCAAAATCCTGGCCCTACCCATTAGCTCTATAATCTTGGACAAGTTCCATAATGCTAGACCTCAACTTTCTTATCTATAAAGTGGAGATAAGCTCCCACATCACAGAGCTCTTGTGAGGATTACATAAGCTAAAGCATGTAATAAAACATGAGCTAAAGCATGTAATAAAACTTATAAGCACTCTTTAACAAGAGTGCTTGGTACATAGAGTATGTTCAATTAATGTTGAGTGAATGAACATGTGAATGCAAACAGTAGTGAAAGGCTTAAAATGAAATAGTCTCGTCCCACACCCACATCCAGCACCCTAGAGGTGACCAATTCTTTAAGCAGGTTTGCAGGTTTTTACTTGTAAAATATTATATGCATATTGAGAAGTACACAGAACAAAAGTGTCAATGTGACAACTAAAAAGAGAATACTTACATAACCCATAACCACCACTCAAATCTGCAAGTACTTGTCAGCATCTTAAAGATCCCGCATATCCCTCCCTCATTTCAGGCTTCTTTCCCCAGTTATAAACACCATCCTCATTTCTTGACAATCATTTCCTTTAATCTGGTTCCATCTGTCACGACATGGGGCTTCCCTGATAGCTCAGTTGATAAAGAATTCTCCTGAAATGCAGGAAACCCAGGTTCAATTCCTGGGTCAAGAAGATCTGATAGAGAGGGATAGGCTACCCACTCCAGTATTCTTGGGCTTCCCTTGTGGCTCAGCTAGTAAAGAATCCACCTGCAATGTGGGGGACCTGGGTTCCATCCCTGGGTTGGGAAGATCCTCTGGAGAAGGGAAAGGCTACCCACTCCCATATTCTGGCCTGGAGAATTCCATGGACTATCCATGGGGTCTCAAAGAGTCGTACATGACTCAGCAACTTTCACTTTCAACTCTATGTAGAGGATCACGGTGTATGTTGTCTTTTCTATTTTATTTCTTTCACTCAACAATTGTTTTAAAAAATTTATCCAGATTGCTATCTGTAGTTCTATTAGGTTGGTGCAAAAGTTAATTGCAGTTTTCTGCATTGTTGAAATTTGCTACTATTTGATATTAGAATACACCCTAAATAAATGTGGTTATATCAATATATTGGGTTTTTTTTCCATTTATTTTTATTAGTTGGAGGCTAATTACTTTACAATATTGTAGTGGTTTTTGCCATACATTGACATGAATCAGCCATGGATTTACATGTGTTCCCCATCCCAATCCCCCTTCCCGCCTCCCTCTCCATCCCATTCCTCTGGGTCTTCCCAGTGCACCAGCCCTGAGCACTTGTCTTTTAATGTGCATTCTCACTTTATTTTTTTTTTTTTGCTAATGATTTATTACTTGCTGTTAATTTAATATTTATTTTAGACTATGGAATTGATAACTGGCAACATTAACAACACATTTGGCCCAGGAACTGCTAACGAATGTACAGTACAGGGTGGTTCAAGAAGTTTACAAAGGAGACAAGAGCCTTAGACATGAGGAGTATAGTGGTCAGCCATCAGAAATTGACGACAATTGAGAGCATCATCAAAGCTGATCCTCTTATAACTACATGAGAAGGTGCTGAAGAACTCCACATTGACTATTCTATGGTCATTCACCATTTAAAACAAATTGGAAAGGTAAAAAAGATTGATAAGTAGGTGCCTCATGTGAAGTGAAAGTCGCTCAGTTGTGTCCGACTCTTTGAGACCCCATGGCCTACACAGTCCATGGAATTCTCCAGGCCAGAATACTGGAGTGGGTAGCCTTTCCCTGCTCCAGGGGATCTTCCCAACCCAGGGATTGAACTCAGGTCTCCCGCACTACAGGCGGTTTACCAGCTGAGCGACAAGGGAAGCCCGGGTGCCTCATGAGCTGACCAGAAATTTTTAAAAAGTCATCATTTTAAAGTGCTGTCTTCTCTTATTTCACAACAATGACCCATTTCTCAATCATATTGTGATGTGCAACAAAAAGTGGATTGTATACAGTAACCAGTGACAACCAGCTCAGTGGCTGGTCCAAGGAGCAGCTTCAAAGCACTTCCCAAAGCCAAATTTTCACCAAAAAATGGTCATGGTCACTGCCTGGTGGTCTGCTGCCTGTCTAATCCATGACAGCTTTCTGAATCCTGGGGAAGACACTACATCTGAGAAGTACACTCACTAAATCAATGAGATACTCTGAAAATCCCAACACCTGCAGCTGGCATTGGGTTGCAACGACAACACCCAACCTCACGTCACACAACCAAGGCTTCAAAAGTTGAATGAATTCGGCTACGAAGTTTTGCCTCATCCGCCCTACTCACCTGACCTCTTGCCAACGGACTGCCACTTCCTCAAACATCTTCACAGCTTTTGGCAGGGAAAACACTTCCACAACCAGCAGGATCCAGAAAATGCTATTTAAGAGTTTGTTGGATCCTGAAGCATGGATTTTTATGCTACAGAAATAAGAAAACTTATTTCTTGCTGGTAAACAAGTGTTGACTGTAATGGCTCCTATTTTGTTTAATAAAGATGCGCTTAAGCCTAGTTATAATGATTCCCTGTCTGAAACCATAATTATGTTTGCACCAACATAATAATTCATTCAATTTTATTCCTTGAAAGCTTTCCCACTGTACGAACATACATAATTTATTTAATGTTTGACTCTTACAGGACACTTTGGGTCTTTCTGTTTGTCCTAACGCATGCACACAAATCCTGTTGTACCGGTTATTCTGGTGCATTTACCCAGGGCGGGGGTGAGGGCTGCTGGGTCACAGGGTATTTATATACCTTCAGTTGATGGACAGTGCTAAAGGCTCTTCAAAGTAGTATTGATTTATACTTCAGCATAAGCAGGGTAGAAGATTCTCATAGTACTCCAGGTCTGCAATACCTGATACTATCAGACTCTGTCAATCTCACTGGCATATAGTTTTATTGGTTTTGACTTGTTTTTCTCTTATTACTTAATGCAGTTGGGCACTTTTCCATGTTTACTGGCTATCTGGATATCCTTCTTTATGAAGTTTAAGAAAACTAGTCTTATTTTTAATTTTCCATTTCCAAATACTATACTTGCATGACTATTTCTAACTAAATTTGAGGCAGTATCTGTTAACTCTCTAATTTACTAGGTAAGGATTTAGTTCCTTTACACTCTTTCCTATATCCACACTGCTTAGTAAAGTTATGTCATTATTAGTTTTTCCACCGGTCATGATCTCTTCCGTATGTAGTGATATACTTAAAAATCTATATTGCTGATCAACTATAAACTCTTTCAACCTCCCGCTTTATAAAATGAAGACGTTCGTGTCTTTTCCCCTTTTGTCTACCTCCTGTCTACCTTCCAAACCTAGCTTTTATACTGTCAAAGTTGAAATTTATATTCTGTTCTATGTGCAGTTAAGTTTTCTCTTATTTGAGAGTCAGTATGGAGCAATGTTTAAGAGAAGAGGCAGAAAGCCTGAACTCAAAGCCCCGATCCAACCGTAAATCAGGGACAGGCTGGGCAAGTTCCTTCCCTGGCTTAGCTTCCTTTTCTGAAAAGCGGGAATGATACTAGCACCAACCTCATAAGGTTATTCAGGGCATTAAATGAGTTATATGTTAAAAACACTTAGAATATAAGATACACTAAGTATATACCAGGACACAATACATTTCAGTACGTACTAAGTGAATACTAATACATACTAAGTACAGTTCAGATTTGACTTCCCTGGTGGCTCAGACGGTAAAGCGTCTGCCTACAATGCAGGAGACCAAGATGACAATAAAAACTGTAAACCAAGACAGCATTCCTACTATTACAATTAAATTAACATTGCCCACTGCAGACATATACTGCGTCTCCATGTATAGATTATACCTCTTCTACTGTTTCCGTGTCCTTACCCTGGTATAGCATGACCACACACCCTCAGAGGCCTTGGGCTGCTGTCCCGAGGTTACAGAAGTATGGTGACTCCTTACACTATCAGTGTTCTGGTTTGGACAACAAATTAGATAGGTGGTCACTGCCTCTGTGTGCCACTGAAAAGGGGGACACCAGTAATGTCAGGTTTAAGTGGATTCTTGCTCACCAGCAGTAGTTTAAAATCTAGCATAGTTTAGGGAATTCATTGGCTACTCACTATAGGAACTCACACTTTCACTGCCAAGGACATGAGTTGAATCCCTGGTCGGGGGACTAAGATCCTGCAAGCTGAGGTGCAGCCCCTCCCCCTCGCCCAAAAAAAATCTACCATAATTTAGTTCACTTCATGTTTATGTCAGTGTAGCCTTTTTTCCTCTGGAGTTCAGTTTCCTCCTCCTCCTCCTCTCCCTCCTCCCCTTCCAACAGTACCTAATGCACAGTGAGTACAACACGCCTCAGTGTGTTTCTAAGCTGCCAATCACACAACCAGCGGGAGGCTCTCAAATCTGTATTAGCTGACTCTGCACTGAATCCACCGTTTCCTGACTCCCCTATTACCTTCCTTCTTAGTTTATTTCCTCATTTGGTTGGATTATTTCTACAAATAACTTGTATAGCACAGGGGGTAAGCTTTTCAAATTTCTTTACGTATAAAATATCTTATTCAGCCTCCACTTATAACTGATAGTCTGGCTGGATACAAAACCCTAGGGTGAAAATTATTTGCCTGAAAAACTGTGGTGGTATCTTTCTAATGCCTTCCAGAATCCATGGTGCTGATGACAACAATGATAAAGTCAGATTTTATTTTTTTTAGGTGATCAGTATTTTTCCCTCTGGAATGAATGTATCTTTTCAGTATTTTAAAATTTCATAGTGAAGAGTATCTAGGTAGAGGCTATTTTTGTTTAGCTATTTTCAGTTTGAAGCCTGAAGCTTACTTTCAGCTATGGGGAATTCTCTTGCCCTTTGACAGCTTCCCTCCATTTTCTTCTGGATCTAGAATTTTTAACAGGAACACGCTGGACCTCCCTGATGCAGCCTCTCCTAATATATCACTCCTATCACGTTTTCCATTCTTTCTTTTTTATATACTGAGAAATTTCTTTAATTCCTACTGAATTTATTTCAGCAACCACATTTTCATTTCCAAGAGATTTCTCTGCTTTCTGACATTCCCTTTTTAATTAACACCCTATTCTTCAAGTTTCCAGCTCCTTTTAAGCCTCTTTAAGGACATGAATTAGGGTTTTTTTCTTAAATTATTTTGTTCCCTAAATTTTCCCTGGTCCTACTAGGATTTGTTTTCACTCTTTCCCCACCTCTCTTCTTGTAAGCTGTACTCAACTACCAGGCGTATGATGGTTATTTTTTATTTAAGAATGAGAGCAAAAAGCTTCCTGGAAGTCAGTGACTGACTGGCTTTTCTAATGCAGGAAAAAGTGGGTAGTAACTATAATAGGACACCCCCAGGTACTCTTTTCTAGGGCGTAAAAACTCACAATAGCTGCCCTAGTTGTCTCCAGTTTAACTTTTTCAAAATGAAATTATCTTATTTCAGGAGAGTGCAGGTGGGGCTGGCAGTCAACTCTTTCAAGCACAGACTCGATGAGCTCCCCCATCTCACTCACCTGCTTAACTTCACCCTCTCCCCCACATGCATGTCTGAGTATGGAGCTATTTCTGCAGGGAGATCAGACTCCCCCAGCTGCAGGAGGGCCCTGGGCATCTTATAGGTGATGGTTCCCCTTGTTCTACTGCTTCAGTTTCACACTCTTCCACTTGTCTCCTGTCTTTCAAAGATATTCTAAAATCTCCTGATTGTTGTGGGTTTATATATTTAAACACTTTGATACCATCATTTTAGTGTCTTGTTAAAACAAAGAAGAGCTGAAAGGGTTCTCAGAGCATCCTGAATCTATTCTGTGGTCACAGTTTCTAAAACTTCTTGGTCTTCCCCAATGTCTACAACTGCTTTTAGAAATATCAATACAATATTCCGACCTACTGGTGAAGGAAACGAATACAACACATCTAAAATGACAATGAATGCGGGTTAGAGGCCCTAGGGTCCTGTCTTACTCTACAACTTACTAGTAAACCACTTATGTGCTACAAATTGTAGGTGCTCATTTGTTAGATGAAAAGGGGGTAATTCTACATGAACTACAGATTCCTCCTACTGTAATATTTCATAATAAAATTTCTCTATATTATCACTAATTTTAACTAAAAAATTAAAATCTAACTTTCTCTTTTAAAAATCAAACAGTAATTTCCATTGTCCTTTAGTAATGGGCTAGTTCAAAATTTATCAAGATTCCATATTAAAGAAAGTCATACTAAGTACTTTTAAAAAAATTAAACACAGACTTTGTAGCACAATAACAAGGTGCCCTCAAATCATGTTTCCCTTATTTACTACAAATTATCAGCTCTGCATTTAAGTTGAAATAAAATTAATATATTATTTTGAAGAGTAAAAATTTCTTATGAAGATCAATTTTTCTTTTCTGTCCATACAAACAGAAGTATGGAATGACATTAGATGTCAGGTTTATTAGGCAATATAATGGAGTCTCTTGCTTATTTTTAGGAAAGGAGAATATCAATATTGAAACATTTTTTTCAACTTTTCATTAAAAATGAGATCATACACCCCTCCTATAAAAAGAATTGTCAATTTTCTCATCTGCAAAACAAGGGCACTGAATCAGCTGACTACATTCATTTGGAACTCAATTCCTTCAAGTTTATCTTAAAGATTCTCCCTATATCTAGTATTAAGGTTCTAAAGAAAGGCAAATGTGTAACTAATGACATGTTTTGATTGTTTATTTCTTAGAGTTCAAATGTCCACCATTCACTTTGGTCTAAGCTAAGACCAAGGGGATACAATGCAGACAGGAGGGGAAAACAGAAAGCTCCCACACAAGTTGTCAAGTATTGCAGTCAGATGCAACTAATCTGTTCGAAAAATAATCTTCTCTGTATCTTTAAAGTGATAACTTTATACCTGCAATGCTTCTTGTTTCAAACTGATTTTCTCTGGCTCTTCCTGAACACTTTCTGAGGAATCGTCAACCTCTTCAATTTCTGAGGAGGAAGGACTCTCTACGGTCACAGTCACAGGAAAATCTGATTGCTTTAAAAAAAGAAGACAAAGTTGTATAAAAGATAACATGAACAAGATACCAAATACCCAAATATTAAAGGACATTTAACACAAGTGATCTGAGCCATCAAGTCATTATTTGTAAATGTCTCCCACTGCTCCTTAGTCTAAAACAAGCAACGACAAGTAAAACTACAGTAACTTATTTTTACTATGTTACTGTACAGACCTCTGGTGTACATGGTTAGGACTAGTATTTGGAGTTGTCCATATTATTTTATTAAGTTTCTTTCATAGAAGACAAGTAAGGAGCCAGGGTAAACATTTTTTTCTCAGATCACCTTTATGCTGCAAACTAGAAATTTATTCTTCACCATCAGACACAAATAGTCTGGGAGAAAACGTAGTTTTTAGGAGGGCAATTCATCAGTAAGGGGACTGGTAAAGAATCAGAAGAAGAATTAGAAAGTCAACATATCTAAACTGTGAATAATAAACAGAATTTTTTAAAAAAATTAGTCACCTACATACACAATTAAAACTGACCTATCAAAAATTTCATTTTCTCATCATCCTTAAGCCAAAACTAGTGTAATTATAATTCAATTCTCCTATTGAGCTTCACTGCCACTGGAATGCTGTTCAATAAGACACTTCCATTTAAAAACTGACCTGGTCACAACCCCATAAAAGTCTATGGGTCAAAAGGATGTGTGTTAGTTTTACATAACTGTGCAGAAGACAAGTCACTAGGATATCATTCTGACAAGCCCTGCAGGAGAGGAAACTCCCGATAATAGAATGAGGCATCCAGGGGCAGGACTGACATCCAAGGTGCTCTTCTTTTAATCTCAACAGAGCAACTCCACAGTCTCCTAAGGCCACTGGCAGGATCACCTTGCTCCAAGGCCATGAGGCTGTAAAAGAAGGCAAGTGTGCAGCCTTGGTGAGGAAGAAGGGACGCTCAGAGAGCAGAGGTTTGGGATATGTTGCTTCACATTGGCTTGAAATCAGGAACTTGTACAGACGGCCCCCAAACAACATCTTCTGAAAACACATGAACACCCTTGGGTGTGACAGCTCCATGTAAGGGGTTAGAAATGACAATCAAGCTCGCCTTACCGGGTAACCGCCGACTTGCGGGCTGGAGAACCCACTGACTTGTTTACAGACAACCACAAGGCTCCCAGTGGGCCATATCCATACAACTACACAGGGGCAATGGGAGAACGACGAGACGGGTTTTAAATGGATTTATTTCAGAGAGGGAGCTGTTTTTTGTAAGGCTCTGTTCAGTTTAAAAAGCAAAGAGTATGACCTTCCACCCTTCCCAATTCAACCCCCTGTATACAATAAATATCATAACCACATACCTGCAACTGATTACACACATCACGAGCTTTGATTAAAGGAAAACCCCTAAAAAGATATTAACAAAACAAAGTTATATCTTGATGTACACACATCACTAGTTAAATGCATTTAATATAAGTTCCTAGTATCATGTACAATATCCACATAGAATTGTATATAAAAATAAGTCAGCTCAAAACAAGGACCTGGAAGGCTCTGCTATGAAAAAAGTGAACAGAATTTAGCAGACTCGCTTTGTGACAACTCTCTGAACTGATGAGAGGCACCGTTGACTCCCACATTCAGGGTGGTTGAGATTTCAGTCTACCTTCTTAACTGGTGGTATGAATCGTTCTCTAATTTACAACTCCTTGTGAGGACGATGGACCTGAGATTAATAAGTGCCTTAAGAAGAAGATATGAAAACACAAAGCTCTTAAACTAAAGTGCAAAGGCTGGGAATTCAATATTATAGTTTATGCTTTAAAAATCTATATTACCATTTGCAAAAAAGTAGTCAGTTGTCCAATGGGGATTATAAATATCAACTAAATGTGAGCAATTGAACAGGTATTTTACTCAGTAATTACTTCAAGTGCTATTTAAAATCAATTCTCTTTGTTTTCTTAAGCAATTGTTAACACCGAATTTCATCAATGTGCTCAGATGCTCAGTTGTGTCTGACTCACTGTGATCCTACGGACTCTAGCCCACCAAGCTCCTCTGTCCATGGGATTTTTCAGGCAGGAACACTGGAGTGGGTTGCCATTTCCTCCTCCAGGGGATCTTCCCAACCCAGGGACCAAACCCACGTTTCCTGCGTCTCCTGAACTGCCAGGTGGATTCTTTACCACTAGCGCCACTCTGATTTTATGAATACTACCAAATAAGTCACTTGAAAATAACCTAGAGCAATTTATTTCATCTAGCAAGCCTAGACCTATAGTTGAAAAATTTTACTCACAGCTCTTTGACAAAATTACTATGAACTTATCCCCTGGATAAGTAATCAGCTAAAGCTAGTTAAGTCTACTTTGATAAACTAAATCTGATTTACTGAATTAAGCTGGTTGATTTAGATTAGGTCTAATCCATATTTCTCACCCATTCTGCAATAAACTATTCCCATGCCTAAAATGTCTTTTTTCCCATTCCTACAGATCCAAATTTCTACTTCTATGCTATAGGGCTTGACTCAAATACATCTGCCTTTACTGCAGCTTTTCTCATCTGCACGACTGGAGAGAATTTTAGTCCCCTCAGGACTCCCGCGGGGTTACCTCTGTTGTCACACTTGAGAAACAACTTCAAACTTCCAATTATTTTTTTTCTTTCTTAGAGGACTCATTAGGCAGAAGCCATGTGAGTTATCTTTCTTCCTCTATAGAAACCACCAGAGACCTCCCACATAACAGAAGCTCCAAAATAAAGAATTCCAAATGACTGAAAGACAGGGAATGAAAACACTCTACCTGCTCCTCTTTGCACGCTCTGCCGTTCGCCATGGCAGGAAGCCAGACACACCGGGAGGCAGAGGTTCCGGGGCGTAAGAGTCTTTACCAGTGGAGGGTTTCTTTCCATTACCTACAGGTTTCTTTGTGGCCAATCCTATGTTTGAGAAATCACAAAAAGAAGGAATCAAATGCACTAAAAGCCTACAGAGCGACTATCACATGCGTACACACTGAAGGGAATGCAACAGGCACTTCACAATGATGTCCAGGCCATTAGAAACACGATTGTTTTGTGAAAATGTTTTACACAGGCCAGCAATTTTTAAAAATGTTAAGTCCACTGCAGTAACGAGTTATTTTAACGAAAACAAAAGTACTGAGGTATGCAGAACATGCAAAAATAAATTTTTGAAAAATCCCAAAGAATAATACATTTTATGTATCACGCAGAGACACTCAATATTAATCTTAGAACACCTTTGGCATTTCTGAATCCCAAAAATAGAGAAACATAAATACACCCATGACTTCTGCCAAATCGAATCTTCGGGATTAGACCAAGATTTCATTTTAAGATTATTTTTTCTATGTAAAAACAAATAAAAGTGACGACTGTATACAAGTTGCCAGGTGGTAGATGAGTCAATGTTACCCTCCTGTAAGTCTGCTGACCTTCACTGTTCATTTGATTTCATATAGAAAACACAAAAAAAACACACACAAAAAGTGAAACCCACTGGATGAAAGAGTGAAATGCGGAGACTTACCCTACACTTCAGTACTAAAGAGTCAAGTATTTTTATAAGAAACATTTGGTAGCAAAAAAGAGACTCACAAGCTAATACTTTCTTTAGAACAAACCATATGCTAAAATTCACATTTAAATCTTTAACTTGAACATTACTGAAAACAAGCATCATAGGTTAAAATAATTGTATTTATTCTTCAAACCTACTGTACTTTACCAGCATTAGGATGGCATGTAAAATAGAGTGTATGTGGTGATACAGGACAAATGTTTCATATAGTGTAGCTTATTGGTAACAACCACGTGATCCTGTGTGATTTCTTTGGATAAATTTACATGCCTCAAAATACAGAGGGGCTCAGTTCATTTTGTTTTTTAACTTAATTACATTAAAAAAAAAAGTCTATATGCACATAGTTTGTATGTGTACACCTTTACTTGCAGAAAGTAATGCAAATATATTTATAATTAAAATTTTAAAAATTACATTTGTCTCATTAGGAGATAAAAACATTTCTGATAAAAGTTCCCATCTTTTTAAGGCATACATAATTACATTGTAGATGTGACACAATTCACACAGCTATTTAACTCCTATACTCACCTGAATCTACCTACATAGCCAGACATTGATTTGGCTTACCTCTATGTCTCCAAATAACTGAAGCAAATATAAAAGAAAAAAAAAAGCCCAAGAAATAAAATAAAATTACTCTTAAAATAGCTCAGTGAGCTTGTAAACATCAGTTACATTTCCACTTTGTTTAATCATGCTAAATTAAAAAAAATTTGTTTTATTCTCATTTCATGATGCCCTATTCTATACCACCACATACTATTACCAAATTTCTAACATGTTTTATATATACATGTTTTATTTACCTATATTTCTATTTCTAATATTATAGCAAGTCAAATTAGCCATTTTAAGAATGCTTTATACATTATATAAACTTTTAATAATACTATATAATTAGTGTGATATAAAAATCTTAATTTCTTTTTATATACCATTTGATTGATTACCAAACTATCACCGTCTTAAAGTAACAATTGGCAGACAAATCATAAGCTATTTTTGATTTAATAAACACTTAGGACAACTTCTATTTAACACATTGTTCTCTAAGCAAGCTGATTAATGGGGAATCAAAATCATACATCTTTTAGTAGAAAAAAAAAAGAAGTTGTATTTCTGAAGATGCTTATAATAGCTTATTTCAGGTTATTTCCAATTTTTCACAAATTTCAATTGCAAAATACTAGAAGTAATCATCAACCAGGAAATATTGTCAAAATAACAAACTTTTTATGAAATGTAAACACAGAAGTTGGTTATTAACATCTCTTTAAATTCATTTATAATTTCTATATTCTATAAATTCTTATGATACATATCAAGGCAATTATAGTCCTATTAATAATATCTATGTGGTTAATACTGGCTGTTTTAATTTCAGCACATTAGAAAACATAAGGGTTATAAGTTCTAGTAGCATTAAAAAAAAAGTTACCAATTCTAATAGTAGCTTTTCCTTTACGACTACTTCCCAAAATTATGGTTCTCTTTTTCTGTCTGGCAGCTTTGGATGGTTCCTTCACTGGTTCCTTCACGGATGGAGAAGTTATCCATTGGTACTGAGAAAGAAATAATAAATATGCCACTTAAGTTACAGGTAATTTATCAAGGTTTGATCTTAATTGGAAATTAAAACATTTTAAGTTAATAAAAGATTTCTGACAGCATTTCTGGGAACCTGAATTAAAGAACTGCACAAAATTTTCAGAAACAGAAAAGCCATTTGATTTGACTAAAAACTTAGTTTAAGATGGCAGAAAGTATCCTTATAATTTTTTTTTTAAGAAAGACATTAAAGTGAAATTCTTTCTAGAAAACTAAAACATGTTATACCTCTGACTTGGCACTTCTTCCATTCTGGAGAACTTTTTTGATAATGGCTTTCATCACAGAATGATCTAAAGTAAAATAAATTGAAATGAGAGTACTTATTTCCCAATGAGTGGCTATTTCCATTTAAAAACAAAAGCCAACTAATTACTGCTTTACCCATAAAATTAAATATGAAATCTACATTATGTAATAATATACCTATTTCTCCCTTTGTATATTCTAATTTCTTCCTCAAAAACCTAAGATGCCATCTTGCAGACTGACCCCAGGGGCTATTTGGGTAGCAGCAAAGGTAAAATTTAAACACTTCGCATCTAAAGTGGCATTGGGTACCTCTGGAGAGAAAGCAGAGTCTGAGAACTGTCCAGACACTCAGATACCTCAAAGGTATCTAAAATATCAAACCAAAGTCTCGATATTCCCTCAAAAGCTGCTCCTCCCATCAGCCCCCTCCTAAGTGGTACCACCTAGTTGCGCACTTAATCATCAAGGACTTGACTCTCTGTTAATCCTTCCTTCATACCCCACATCTAATCCATCTGCAGGTCTTGTTAGTTACACCCTCAAAATACAACCTGAATTCAATCGCTTTTCACTTGCTCCAAACTTCCAAGCTAAGCTAAGCCATAAGCATCTCTCATTTGGATCACTGAAACAGTCTCCTAACCGGTCTCCCTGTTTCTCTTCTATGCCCCAGCCCCCCAAGTCTATTCACTATGCCAGGGTCATCTTATTGAGACATTATTTAGATCATGCCTTTTTCCAGTTCAAAACCCTCTACTCATTTAGAATAACCATGTCTTTACTCTGGCCTTCAAGACTTTACAAGATCAGGCCCTGGCTAGCTCCTTGACCTCATGGTATACCACACTCTTCCTCACTCAGTGCTCTGGCTATGTTGGCCTCCTTACTTTCCCTTAAATATTCCACCCACCTACATGCTTGCATCCTCACTGTCCCCTTGTCCTGGAATGTGCTTTCCCCAGATCTTCCATGGCTTGCTCCTCTCTTCATTCAGGTCTCCACTCAAACATTACTTCTCTGGTAAACTTGCCCCCTAGAAAGCAGATCCAATGTAGGCCTACCTGCCCCCTCACTCACTTCACATTAAGGTATCTTTTCACTTCCTACTATCTAAAACTATATTCCTCATCTGTTTACTCATTTCTACCTGAACTCCTTCAGTAGAATGTAAGCTCCATGACGGCAAGACTTTGTCTGTCTGGTTCAGTGCTTTATCTCTGGTTTAGTGCCAAAACCCATATCTGGTACACAAAAAGTATTAAAAATTTTTACTTGTTAAACTGACAAAGGAATAAAGCACTCGTTCCAAGAACTGCACAAGAAGGAAATAAGGCGCTTGGCAGAAGCAAGATTATCTACATTCATCTTCAGAGTAGAGGCAAGAATGATTTACAAGTATAATTCATTTTAATCAGTAAATTATCTGCTAAAAACATAAGGGAAATGCAACATTAGGGAAGGGCAGCTGACCCTGAACAACACAGGTCTGAACTTTGTGGGTCTAGTTACACAGATTTTTTTCAGTAAATATATACTACTGTTCTACTCAATCCAAGGTTGGATGAATCCACAGAGGCAGAACCACTGACTATAAAGTTATACCCAGATTTTCAACTGTGTGGGGGTCAGCAACAGTAACCCCAAGTTGTTCAAGGGTCAACTGTGTAGTTAAACACGTTAGGTTTTTAAAATCATCAATACATTAAAAAGTGCTTTTGTTTTGCTATTTTTTAATCAATTTTTTAAAAAGTGACCACATACCAACAAGTGGATTTTTTCTTATATCGAGAACGACCAGAGTTCTATTGGTTTCAAGGGCTTTTAGTAAAGCATTTGCTCCTTCATTGGTGAGGCCACACTGCTGCAGGTCAAGTGCTTTTGGTGAAAGACAAAAAGGTCACTTGCTAACTCTATACAGATTAAACATATAGACAACTCTCATTTTCCCATGTGTGGAAGAGTCCTGCATAAAACCAGTCATGGCAGGTTTGTAATTTTGGGTATTGAAAAAAACATAAAAATATATGCACACACATAATGCAAAATCCAATTTAAAAACCTCTTCTTGGATGTACAATGATTACCCTGCATTTAGTACCAATAAATCATTCAGCATATTTTACAATTCTAGAACTGAAGAATAAATTGCATATAACCTATGAGCACAAAACAAAACAAAACGAATCTCAGTTCACAATGAGCAAGGGTAGTGAAAGTGAAAGTTGCTCAGTCATGTCCAACACTTTGCGACCCTATGGAGTGTAAGTCCATGGAATTCTCCAGGCCAGCATCCTGGAGTGGGTAGCCTTTCCCTTCTCCAGGGGATCTTCCCAACCCAGGGATCAAACCTAGGTCTCCCACATTGCAGGTGGATTCTTTACCAGCTGAACCACAAGGGAAGCCCAAGAATACCTGAGTGGGTAGCCTATCCCTTCTCTAGTGGATCTTCCAACCCAGGAATTGAACCAGGGTCTCC
Source organism: Cervus canadensis (assembly GCF_019320065.1). Taxonomy (NCBI): domain Eukaryota; kingdom Metazoa; phylum Chordata; class Mammalia; order Artiodactyla; family Cervidae; genus Cervus; species Cervus canadensis. The sequence goes on from NC_057399.1 coordinate 18,778,393, forward strand.
TGCATTGCAGGTGAATTCTTTACCAACTGAGCTGTCAGGGGAGCCCACCAAGGGCAGTGGTGGCACTGTAAACCCCACAAGCAAAAACTGGTGAAGCTCAGAAACTGCACTGCATTCTTTTGATCATGATCTTGAGTTCCAAACCACTCTTGAAACTGGTTAAAAGGGGAGAACAAAGTAGAAAAAGTATAATAACTGCTTTAGAATAAATAAGACAAAGAAGTCTAAGAGGATACAAATAACAACAAACTCAAAGAATGTGTGAATAGAAAATACATGCTAAAAGCCTATCATGAAAGAATGTTGGTCAACAGCACTTTCTGTAAAAGGTCAGACAAAATACAGGACAAATGACTGTGAATTCTAATAGTTCTGGGGCTGAACAACCTATTCATTTAAACCAAAGGTATCATCAGTACAAAAGCATAGGTATTAAAAAATACTAAATGAAAGGAAACTATCATCAGTCTTTTTCTAAAGTGCTGTATGTCCTTGGGTTGGGAAGATCCCCTAGAGAAGGAAATTCAACCCACGTCAGTATTCTTACCAGGAAAATCCCATGGACAGAGGAGCTTGAGGGACTACAGTCTGTGTGGGGTTGCAATGAGTCAGACACAATTGCGCAACTGACCACAGCATATATACTATTACAGTAAAATAACTGGTGTCTTTCAAAACCCCATGGCACACAGAAATAGCAAGTCAGACGTGCGGATCTGACAGGGCATGATGCAATCCTTACACACTCTCACAGCAGACAAATGGACACGGTATAATTAATCAACTAGTCAAATTAATACAAACAGTCACTAAATCTCACCAGTAAATCAAGTGAATACAAAATAAAATAAAATGTGATTATTCACCTATCAGATTAGGTCATCATGTAATAAAAGCTTTCCAAATCAGTATGCCCTTTTGATTCATCAATTCTCTAAGAATTTAACCAAAAGAAATAATCAGATATAGGCCAGGATGTGTATGAGAACTGTAATTTAAAAATGGGACACAGCTTATACACAAGAGTGAATAAGCTAAGTGTACTGTGGCATGTTCATATAAGGGAACACTGAACAGTCACTAAAAATGATGCTATAGATGTAAATTATTGACTTGTTAGGATGCTTACACTTTATTAACTAAAAAAAGTCGCATAAGAAAGGGAGAGGTCTTCATTTTTGTAGTTTTACAGGTTTTAAAAGTGCTGTAAGCCCGTGTTTGTGAGGGTTAGGCTACAAACTGGCACAACATTTCTGAATGGCAGTTTGGCAATGTGTACCCAAAGTCTTAAAAATATCTCACACTTAATCATTCCACTTTTAGTAACTTATCCCACAGAAGTAATCTTGATGGACACAGGGATGTATATACAATGTGTTCACATTGTTTCTGATAGGGAAAACCAAACTGTCTAAACCTAATTGCAAAGAACTGATTAAACTACAGGACATCAATATGATGGAATACTACATGAGACATCATTAAGTGAAAAAAGCAGGAATATGAAATAGCAAGTATACTACATTCTATTTTTGTAATCCCTAAATGTATAAATATATTTATAGAAAGAAAAAAAAGACTGAACGTATACACACCAAAATGAACGGTGATTATGTCTGGGCATTAAGATTACAGGTAATTGCTCTCCTGTTACTTTGTATTTTCTATAAAGAATATATGCAAATCAGAGAAAGTTTAAAAGTAAAATAAAAGCTACTGAAAAAAATGAAATTAAAAAAATAAAAATCCTATGGCAACAGTTATCATGCCAAAAGCTAAGTATATCTAGTTGAAAAATTCAATATATTCAGTTTTAGAATTTACCTCTCAGCCATAAATCCTCACTAAGAGATTCTGCAAAACCATTTGCACCAAGGTCACCAATGAGTGTGTTGCAGTTCAGAGTGATGCGCCTCAAACCAGCCATGCAGTCAAGATCAGGTCTCCTGTAACGAAGACTCTCAGCCCAGGTTTCTTCATGCCTTCTGATGGTCTGATACTTCAGATTGAATGGGACGAAAGTAAGTCACTTGAATGAAGAAACAGCGTATGCCTACTGAGTATAGTTTATTATGTCAGAGATTTACACACACGTACGTACCAAGCATATATGACAGGAGAAATTAAACAGTTAATTCTGCTTTAGGGATCCAGTGACCCAGATTCAAGTCTGTCAGTGATCAGACTCTAGCCACTGGATGACTGTTTTTGATTAGCTATATAAAGTTTGACAATTCAGTTACAGTTTAAGAATTTTATTTCCCTTATCTGCCAACCCAGGGAATTAGTTCTAAATTCTGTCATTGCTGAGGCTCTAAATTTTATCATTCTGTCCTCCAGTGGTCTCCAAACACTTGACTGGGCACCCTCTAAGAAAAATTTTAATATGCATCTTATTTATTAACAAGTTATATACATGAAGTTCTATACATATAGTTTGTGTACACTGTAAACGACACATTTTTTAAATGGTACAAAAGTAAATGGGTTCTAATATCTTCTTCTAACTTCTAAGGTATTAGTTTAAAAACTATATTTACAAAATGGATCTCACATACTACTTCAGATATATACACCAACTTTAAAGGCCTGGACTATGAAAAGTCAGTTTGATGTGCCTTAGGAAATTGAGAGTTTGACATTTAACTACTAGCATTATCTTAAACATATTCAGTTCTTTATATTCATAAAATAAATTTTGTTAACAAGGAACATTGACTTTAAAGGAAAAAAATCTTATTACATTCTTGAACAAGACTCAAAGTTTCTCTGACACTAAAAGAAAAATCATTAGTGTCATTTTTCTATTAACAATAACTTATAAAAGCTACAAGCAGAAATAACAGCACACTTACACAGTGCTTATTATGTGCCAGGCACTATTTATCCAAATGAGTTGATTTAAACCTCATAACAAAGCACAGAGGTTAAGCAATTTGCCCATGGTCATCAGCTATGAAACGGGGAGAGATGAAATCTGAACCTAGGACATTTGGCTTCAGCACGCAAGCTCGCCACCATTTTCTATCCCAGGGAATCAATGGATTTGCCCTGTACAGGTCCAAAGCATTTTTAAATTTTTTAAATTTAAATTAAAAAATTTTCAGCTTTGTGGGCCATACAGTTTCTGTGGCAACTACTCATCACCATGGGTGTAGGGTGAAAGTAGCCTTAGTTAGTTACCATGCAAACAATGGGTGTGGCTATGTTCCAAAAAGCTTTCTTCACAAAATCAGGGGATGGGCTGGGTTTGGCCCCCTAGCCATAGTTTACCTATCCTTGATCTGTACCATCAAAGTATTAAAAAGGCTTCATGTCAAATTATTAAATAATTTTAGGCCTAAACACAGTAAATATAACCACTATAAAGTTGTTAAGGCAGTATTTTTAAAACTATAGAGAGCTCTGAAGTAGTAATTTTTATTAGTTTATAGACTATAGCATCTAATAAACACTTAACATTTACGTCTTGTTGAAGACTATAATGACAAGTTTCTTCACAGTATTACAATAAATGTTTTCAATAACTAAAGATATAAAAGTATTTAAATATTATTATGTAGTATATATTAAATGTCTTATTTCTAAGATTAAGTGGACTGTCTTTACTAAATGGAAGAATCTCAAACTGAAAACTGGTCATATTCTTTCAACAAAACTAAAGCTGCACTCACATGTATCAAAAGACAAAAATCACTGCCATTTGTATCAAAAAATTAATGTGCTTCAATCACGTATGTTTTCATGAAAGTTTAAACATAAAATCACCTTTAAGATCTTGGCCATGTGATCTGCTCCCTGCCATGTCAGATTACACCCCGTGAAGTTTATTGTCTTAAGAGTGACAGAGTTCTTTATACCTTGACAAACAACTAAAAGGAAAAAAAAAAAAAACAAAAGAAAACCACACACACAATAAGATGAAGAGCCTATATATTGGTCAAACTTGACTTATTTGGTTTTCGTGAGTCAATTGGAGGTTTATAGCTAGATTCTTAAAATCACTGTTGACAATCTTCTCCAATAGGTAACTGACTGATCGATGCATTCTAAAATAAGTCAGTAACGAAGTGCTAGAGTGTTCAGTTTACAACAATAGTTTAATTCTATTTAGATACTAAAACTGAATACACTGAATACTGCAAACTTTATTCCTAACCACTGTTAAGTATTAGATACCTTTAAAGACACAGGGGAAAAAAAGAAAAACCTAAAAAGCATAAGACTCTTCTTACTTTCATTTCCAATGATATATCCCAATTTTCAATCAACAATTTAAATGTCAACTATAAACTCAGAATCTTATTAGGTACTATGCAATATAATACAGTAATATAAGATTGACGATCTCAAACTCTGTTCCCTCAAATTGAAATGCAGCCCCCCTTAGCCCTCCAGGCCAGTACTGAGCACAATGAACACACACGAATGCTTCAGCACCCCAACAGTCACCTTCTTTGTGATTACTTCCATGATACACCCCTGCCAACACTACTGAGTTTGCTCGCCTTTTAAATGCTCTTATAGTACTTTGAATATATCTCCTACTTTAACACATTCCACAGTGCATTATAATTATTACTGCAGATGGATGTTTTAACAGTTTAAAGATACAGATTTTTTTTGCTCTTGACATCTTGCTATTTCCCGTCCCATGATGTTTCTTAAAGAGAAACCACAAAAATATAAACAAACACAAAAACCAGAAAATACAAAATGTGTGGTTTGGGGCTTAACGCAAACTGAAGTAAAATTAGTGCTCAGAGTATCCAGCATGACAGACTTCCATGGTACAAATGAGAACGGACCAAGGTATGAGCAGGTACGGGAGACAATCCAGGCGGGGAGCGCACCAAGAAAAGGTAGACAGGAATCAACATGGTGTGCAGTGAATCACAAGACTAGTCTGATGGGAAGAGACTTAAGACGGACACTTACTTTCTAAACCTCCATCTCCAATTGGACAATTCGCAAGAGACAGGTGCACCAAAGTGGCTGATTTATTCAATCCCTTTAATGAGGAAAAAAAGTTCAAAATTGTATTGGTTTAGTTCCCCCCAAAGCAACTACCAAATGTCGGCAGGACTCACTGAAGGCTTACCTTTGTTAACATCGTTAAGTCTCTCTCTCTCAGAACTAGCCCGTTAAGCTCCAGGTTCCTCAGTGCACCTGATGCACTTAAACAGCATTTAAGAGCTTTACACAACTGGAAGGTCACATCTTTATTTCTTATCGCAGGAACACGACTTCTGTAAACTTTATTTCTGTCAGAAGCTAAAGCAAAATTATTGTAAAATGAGTGATTTCAACCATACACTTTATCATCATTAAAAAGCATACACTCTGGGCTAAGGATTAGAAATGACTCCTGCCCTTTAAACCCTCTTTAAGGATGGACATATGTAAACTCAAAACTTTCACCACATGAGATAAAGAAACATAATCTATATGTACAGAGGTTCCTATGGAAGCAAAACGTTATATCTAAGTGATGGCTTCATGATCACCCTGAAGCTGAATCTAGAAAGATGACACTACTTAGAGCTGGAGAGGGAGGTGGATTAACTGCAGAGGGAACACCCTTGTGTAGACATTCAGACCTGACACCTGCTGGGCGCTGTAAATACTGCAGGCGGGGATGACAGAAGGCCAGGGGTGCAAGTGGGAGAAGAAACAGAATAGAGATGTCACTCCACTCCAGTCTCAGTCCACCACTGAGCTGCTTTCTGACACTATAGATTAGTTTATTTTCTGGCGTTTTATAGATGAAACTATACAGTATGTAGTTTTGGTTTTTTTTTTTTTTTCCAGGTCTTTTTTCACTCAGAGTAACTATTCTGAGAAACCTGTATGCAGGTCAAGAAGCAACAGTTAGAACCGGACATGGAACAATGAACTGGTTTAAAATTGGGAAAGGCATACATCAAGGCTGTATATTATCTCCATGCTTATTTAGCTAATACACAGACTACATCATGCTAAATGCCAGGATGGATGAAGCTCAAGCTGGAATCAAGACTGCTGGGAGAAATATCAATAACCTCAGATATGCAGATGATACCACCCTTATGACAGAAAGCAAAGAGGAACTAAAGAGTCTCTTGATGAAGGTGAAAGAGGAGAGTGAAAATGCTGGCTTAAAACTCAATGGCAAAAAAAAAAAAATTCAATGGCATCAGGTCCCATCACTTCATGGCAAATAAATAGGGAAACAATGGAAACAGTGACAGACTTTATTTTCCTGGGCTCCAAAATCACTTAGGATGATGACTACAGCCATGAAATTAAAAGATGCTTGCTCCTTGGAAGAAAAACTATGACAAACCTAGACAGCATATTAAAAAGAAAAGACATTACTCTGCTGACAAGGGTCTGTCTAGTCAAAGCTATGATTTTTCCAGTATTCATGTATGGATATGAGAGTTGGATCATAAAGAAGGCTGAATGCCAAAGAATTAATGCCTTTGAAGTGTGGTCTTGGAGAAGACTCTTGAGAATCTGACTGCAAGGAGGTCAAACCAGTCAATCCTAAAGGAAATCAGTCCTGAATATTTATGGAAGGACTGATGCTGAAGCTGAAGCTCCAATACTTTGGCCACCTGATGTGAAGAGCCGACTCATGGAAAAGACCCTGATGCTAGGAATGACTGAAGGCAGGAGAAGAAGGGGACGGCAGAGGATGAGATGGTTGGATGGCATCACTGACTCAGTGGACAGGAGTTTGGGCAAACTCCAGGAGATAGCGAAGGACAGGAAGCCTAGCAAGCTGCAGTCCATGGGGTCGCAAAGAGTAGGACATGACTGAGCGACTGAACAACAACAATTATTTTGCGATTTCTCCAGGCTGTTGTGGATATCGATAGCTCATTCCTTTTAATTGCTGGGTGGTATTTTGTTGTAAGGACATGCTACAATTTATCAATAAACCTACTGATGGACACGTAAGTGGTTTCCACTTTGGGGCTACTGAAAATAAAACTGCTCTGAACGTTTGAATATTAAAAAAATAAAAATAATAGAGATGCTGGCTGAACCAAGTCTGGGAGACAGTATGGCTTTTATCCCATAGGTCATGAGGGCTGGGGCTACCGCTGGCTCAATAAGGGTGCCGCCGCTGATTAGAAAAAGGAGCCCCGCTGCTGAAGGACCAATTAGATAAAGGGAATGATTAGAAAAAGAACCCTTCTTCAGGGCCAAAGAGCCCCATGAGGCTTGGCAGAGCACAGTTCAGATTTCATGCCTCTGTGCAAAACACAAGCTGTGCAACTAACATGCAATAATCCTGTGTGGGAACACTATTGCAAGCACTGTTTTAAACATATCTTTTTATTTTAGAACATCACTCAAGCTGAGTAGGCAGATGGACTTACAGGAACTAAGCCCACGGGCAGCAAAACCACCTAAGTGCTTCTGCAATAGTCCAGGCAAAATGTAACAATATGCATGAAGAAGCAAATTTAGGAAGAGGCCAAAATCTACAAGCTAGACCCACTGGATGCAAGACATAAAGAAAGTTCAGTGAAGGAACTATGAAGAGAATGCTTTCTGCCATATATTTTTCTTATATTCATGCAAAATATTAGGGAAAATCAAGTACAGTGGCCTTTAAGGTCCCTTTCAGCTGTAATTTCTTTTGATTTCTAAGTTATTACTTTGGTTAAGTAAAGTGCCTTCAGAGGTAAGGAACAGTTCCTACACCTGAATGGGATGCAGAGAATAATCTGACTTCCTTTCACCAGGGGATGGGCTGAGCTGTCCTTGGAGAAGAGTTAACAGATGGGGTGAATCCCAGATCCTAGAAAAGGGCCAGGTACATGAAAAGCATTCAGGTTTTTAAAAATAAATCATTTCCTCTCCTAGATCTGCACACATTTCCTCTGCTGGCTACTTTCTCTCATTCATAAACATCCTCAGGTGTGTCCAATTAAAAAACATCTCTCAGAACTATAACTCATTGGATCTTCTTTGTGCCTTCAAACACCTGTCCTCCCTAAAACCCAGATCTATACCTTGGGCCCAGACCTGTTTACCAGTTGGCTCTAAAGCACTGAAGAAGTAAGATCCTCTCCCCACCCCACTCCCTTCCTACTGTGCTCCTTATCTCTCAGAAAGATGTGACTTTTCACCCAAGCTTGCTGTCTTCCTTTTTCTAACTGGTTACTAGGTCCCACCCATTCTGAATCATTGATCTCTTAAAATCCAGTCCAACCATTTATAACTTAATTTGGACCGTTAAATTCATCTGCATCCAATTAAATGCCTTTCACGTGGAGGTCAGACTGAACTTCTAAATCAAAAGTCCATCTCATTGTTCTTAGCTTCCCACCGTCTTCAGGATAAACATCCCACCTTCTAACAGGACAAACAAAGCCCCTTTCTGTCTAGCCCCACAATTATTTCCAGTATCAACTCTCATCTCTTTCCCAAACCCTGAGTTCCACTCCTGTACCTTAGTTTTGCCATATTTTCTTATATTTCTCAACCTCTGACACAAACTGCTCCCTCCTGCCACCGCCGAAGCTTCTCCATGTCCTTAGAAAGGATGGTACCACCTCCAAGGAGCCTACTCTGAACCTTTTCTTCCAAGATTCTGTGCTTTGCACAGGGGATAGGTGGAGGGGAAGGATAAATTAGGAGCCTGAGATTAACCTATACACACTATTATATATAAAATAAATGACCAACAAGGACCTAGTGTATAGCACAGAAAACTCTACTTGATAACCTGTATGGGAAAAGAATCTGAGAAAGAATGGATATATATATACATATATATATGTATAACTGATCATTTTACTGTATACTTGAAACTACAATAACACTGTAAATCAATAACATGCCGATATAAAATAAAAAATTCAATTTAAAAAATCCTATCTCTGTAACTCCAGAACTCACTCTTTCAGAGTACTGACTACTGTGCTTGTATCTACCTGCTGCCCGGGAGAAGGGAAGGTCACCCAGGGCAGGAGATGACTGAACTCACTCAAGTGCAAGGGTACTTTACACACATAATCTGCCTAAATCTAAGAACCCATGGAAAAAGTGGTTTTTAATGTCATTTTACAAGTGTGGGGATTGCAGTTGAAAAGTAGCCTGCCCAGGTCACAGACACTATAAGCTCTGGAATTCAAACCCTAAGCTGCCTTCACACTTGGGCTCTTTCCATTATGTGATACAACTTTTTTTTCCCCTGAGTCCTGTCTTAATCAAAAGGAAATGAAGCTGGGATACATCAACTTCCTAATCTCTTTGTTCTGTACAAGGCAAAGTCATTCAATAAACCAGGTAACATCTGTCGAACAATTAACAACGCTCCAAACTGTGCATTAACAGAAGTGAATCCTGCAACCACCACAGACACGTGAAGCCCACGTTAACAGATGAACACAGAGATCCTTAAGGCACTCGGCCGGGGTCGCGGAGCCGGCAGGAGTCCTAGGCCGCATGCCCCATCTCCTGTGCACACAGGGGCACTGGGCACCGTTCTAGCAACCAGGCTCCACCTCGCACCATCTACAACTCCGCTCCGCAGCGCGGACGGGGGCCCCTGAGAGCCGGAACTACAAACCTGTTTCGCCAAGCCACGGCTGGAAGCAGCTCTTGATGCAGATCAAGGGCAGATCTTTATCATTCTTGAGGGTGCTGAGAAGCGGCGCCCAGTCCGCCACGCGGAGGCGGTCGGCGTTGAAGTCCAGCACGCCCTCCCGCAGACAGGCGCGCACGGCGGGCAGCGGCACGGAGTCCTGCAGCGCGCACAGGTACTCATAATGCGAGAAGAAGTCGGCCGCGCTGTCGCGGCGCAGCTTCACCGAGTCGATCATGGCCCGGGCGCGGCCGCGGGGGACGCAGGCTGCGGACACGACGTCCGCACCCCGCCTTGGGGGCTCCGAGTCGCTACCCGGCTCCTGGGCGCCCACCGCCGGGCGGCTGCTGCCGCTCAGCCTGAGCAGGAGCGGCGGACCCGCCAGAAGACTCAGCGCCCCGGGCCCCAGCTAGGTCGCCCCCAGGATGCCGTGTTTCCGCGCTGCCTCCCGCCCCGCCGCACCGGCCGTTGGCGCCCGCCTCACCGCCCTCCGCGGCGCGGGACTGCGATTCAAGCCGGCAGGCGGGAGCACGAGTACGTCAGCGCGCTCCCCGTGCGTCAGCACGCAGGCCCCGCCTCCCGTGGGCACCGAGCCGGAGGATCAGGGCGGGAGCTTCGAGAAGAGGGCGGTGCAAGAGGTAGGTGGTTTAGGGCATTCGGGGATTACAAAAAGCGTTTACTGATCCGAATGAAAGTGAGATATGGTTGTATCAACGCATTTTACAGTGGTCGGTGGCTCAGAGGTTAAAGCGTCTGCCTGCAATGCGGGAGACCTGGGTTCGATCTCTGGGTTGGGAAGATCCCCTGGAGAAGGAAATGGCAACCCACTCCAGTATTCTTGCGTAGAGAATCCCATGGACGCAGGAGCCTGGTGGGCTACAGTCCACGGGGTCTCAAAGAGTCGGACACGACTGAGTGACTTCACTTACTTACTTATACTCCCGGTAAGTGTCTGTGCTTGCACCAGCCAAGAGAGGGAGTACACTCCGTAAGGGAGGCATGTACGGCTGAATGAAAAACACCTGTGGATCATTAAATCGTCACGTGTGTGTTAATTTCTGCAGAGAATTCTTATTTCTTTGGTTTCTGCCTACTTGACACAATCGTTGGCAAATGGTGACGTGTTCCATGCATTAAGAACATTATCATAATTACTAATAATCATTTTGTTTTGTACTGATAATGATGACTATGTCTGGTAAGTAGCACTTTGTGTGTCCTCAGTTCAGCTCAGTTCAGTTGTTCAGTCGCTCAGTCGTGTCCGACTCTTTGTGACCCCATGGACTGCAGCACGCCGGGCTTCCCTGTCCATCACCAACTCCTGGAGCTTACTCAAACGCATGTCCATCAAGTCAGTGATGCCATCCAACCATCTCATCTTCTGTCGTCCCCTTCTCCTGCCTTCAATCTTTCCCAGCATCAGGATCTTTTCCAATAGGAGTTCTTCGCATCAGGTGGCCAAAGTATTAGCTTCAGCATCAGTCCTTCCAATGAATATTCAGGACTGATTTCCTTTTAGGATTGACTGGTTTGACCTCCTTGCAGTCCAAAGGACTCTCAAGAGTCTTCTCCACCACCACAGTTCAAAAGCATCAATTCTTTGGCGCTCAGCCTTCTTTATGGTCCAGCTCTCACATCCACAGATGACTACTGGAACATAAAAGTTTTTTATTTTTAAAATAAAATAGCTTTAACTAGATGGACCTTTGTTGGTATAGTTCTGTCTCCTAGACATAGATTTAAGCACTGTTTTAGTATGAAATCATCCAAGTTTCCTAACAACTCCACAGAGAATTTACTACTGATTATCCACTTTGCAAAAGAAACTGAGGTACAGGAAGTTAAGTAACTTAGGAAGAATTCAGACAGTTGGTGTTAGATTAACTACGCAAGGAGGCCATTAGACTGAGGTGGCTCCAGTGGACTGATGTAGTCTTTAGACCGATGTGGCCACCTACAAAAACCAAAACCTAAGCCTATAAATAAATGTCTTGGTTACAACAACCGGTAAGGACAACCAGTCACAAAATCACCAACTAGGCTATAGAACTGTCGCAGATCAATAATTACTTTGCTTCTACCCTTCATTTTATTTTAAAATAAAAATCTCTGCAGCTTCCGTGGGTGGAGTGCACCTAACCACTTCCAGTTTGGTGCTGCCTGAATTGAATCTCTTTTCACTCAAGTAAACTTTTAAAATTGTAAATATGCCTCAGTTTATCTTTTAACATTGGGCTTAAATGTTGGATTTGCATCCAGTTTCTAGAACAGTGGTAGTCCTCTGATCAGGCCTTGCCATTATGTTTACAGAATTCCTTTTCTACCCACTGCATTCTGGATACCTCTGCCTACTACTAGCACGGGCACACATGCTGCTGCTGCTGCTAAGTCGCCTCAGTCGTGTCTGACTCTGTGCAAACCCATAGACGGCAGCCCACCAGGCTCCCATCCCTGGGATTCTCCAGGCAAGAACACTGGAGTGGGTTGCCATTTCCTTCTCCAATGCACGAAAGTGAAAAGTGAAGTCGCTCAGTCGTGTCCAGCCCTTAAGGACCCCATGGACTGCAGCCTACCAGGCTCCTCCATCCATGAGATTGTCCAGGCAAGAGTATTGGAGCGGGTTGCCATCACCTTCTCCATGGGCACACATGCTACACTAAAATTTCCTAGATATGGTCAGTAATGACTTTTACCTACAACATGCTCAAATTATAATATAGCCAAACACTTCCTCTATCTTCCAACCAACTTGTGAAATGAAACATTACCATTTCTGTTGGAGACTTCCCAATCACAACCATTCCCCAGCTGACCTTGGGCAAACACTCTTTGGAACTTGGTATTCATCACTGCAATGGATGTCTTTCTATTTATGCTACGTTTATAATTATTCTTAAACAGCATATAATATTCTACTGTGTTTTCTTTTGCTACTTGCTTTGTTTAGTGTTATCTTTCCTAGGTTCATCCATGCTGACATATGAAGGTGTACTTCATATATTTCCCTTGATGTATAGAAGTCCCAAGTAGGAAAATACCATAATTTATTTGTATAGTGTCCTGTTGATGGTAATTTAAATTGTTTCCAATTTTCAGTATAATTTATTTATTGCTGCATCCATTTTTATTTATTCTCCAGCATCATCTAATGTAGTTGTTTCCTATCTTCTTAAAGCTCCCTCCTCTGTGTTTTCCATCAAGCCACCTGATTTTTTTTTTTAATCCTTCTCTCAGTCCTTCTCAGTGTCACTCTCCGATGTCTCGCTTACCCATCTTAAATGTTGGCCCATTTTAAATGTTGGTATTCTTCAGATTCCCATCCTCAGTGGGCACCCCTTTTGACATTTCAATTTCTCCGTGTGATCTTATCTCTTACTCAGGCTTCACTTCCCCCTCCAGGGTGATGCCTTCTAACAAAGATCTCTCTCTCCAGTTCCTCCTGGAACTTCAGACTGCTTCCTGGAAAGCCATAGATTTCTTATTGTCCTCAGCAATCAGGTCTGTATTCCCTAGCTTGGCATATGAGCTCCATCATGATTTGACTGCCTCTGTTGTCTTATCTCTTGCTCCATTCTTCCTGACTGTCTTCTCTAGACATGTGGAACAGCTTGAAATTTCTGATGTTCTGTCATTTCTATCTGAGCCTTTACAGATGCTGCTTCTTTACTAAAACCCTCCTCTTCTGCTTGTTTTTCAGTGAGCTGATGTCCGCTGGTTTCCCGGCCTCAGGTTGGGGACCAGCTTCCCTGGGAGGCCTTCTTTCCCTAATCCTCTCCTCTCTTCTCCTGCTTTTTTGGTGCTTCACTGCTCTACTCCCTGACATCCCTGTGTCAAAATACTTCTTATCTCCAGTGACAAGCATCTTTTTATTTGTTAATCATTTATTTTTTAATCATTATAAAAATCAATTATAAATAAATTTATTATTTAATTGTTTGTAAATAAATCTATTTATAACTGCCATATAACATGTGGGATCTTAGTTCCCAGACCAGAGATTGAACCCATGCCCCCTGCAGTGGAAGCACAGAATTGCAACCTTTGAATTGCCAAGGAATTCCCAGCATCTTTTTAGAGTGTTTTCCTTCCATGAACAGTAAGCCCTTTGAAGGCAGGGACCATGGCTCATTCATCCTTGTATTCCCTATGCCTAGCATGGTGTTGGTACAGACGAAGTGCTGATTAATGATTGCTGGAACATTCTCATCTCCTTTCCATACAAGGCATTACTGCAGATGCAGATCAGGCAAGCTTTCATCGTATTAGTTAGTCATTTAACAAATTAATTTAAACTTTATTTTCCTCGAGCTTATGTTCTATCTGGCCGGATTTCTTTCAAAGTTTCTCTGATATTCTCTCCCCTGTGTGTTTAATTGTTCAGTCCTGTCTGACTTTTTTCAACCCCTGGACTGTAGCCCACCAAGGTCCTCTGTCCATGAGGATTCTCCAAGCGAGAATACTAGAGTGGGTTGCCATGCCCTCCAGAGGATCTTCCCAGCCCAGAGATCGAACCCAGGTCTCTTGCATTGCAGGCAGATTCTTTACCATCTGAGCACCAGGAAGGCCCAGGAATACTGAAGTACCCTAGCGCTTCTCCAGGGGATCTTCCTGACCCAGGAATTGAACCAGGGTCTCCTGCATTGCAGGTGGATTCTTTGCCAGCTGAGCTACCAAGGAAGCCCATTCTCTCCCCTACTTATATTTAATTATGGCTTAGTAGTAGCATTGGTTCCTCTTTCAGCATCTGATGTTTTCTACCCACCTATTTCTAGGAACATGATGAGCAAAAGCTGCCTCCCCACAGCACCTCTGGGATCCTCTGACAATTTAGGTCCATATCTGGCTCAGACAAAATGCCTTGGCTTCTCTGTATGGACCTGAGCTTGGAGGGACAGGCCTACTGAGTGGTACAAGAAATGGGCTGTCCTCCTTCGGGGGTCTGGTGAGTGTGAGTTTGACTAGAATACAGTTTATCATTTAGCTTCTTATTAGTCCCTGTACTCGACCCCTGGTCCATCATGCCAACATTGTACCCACACTGCCAAGCTGTTTTCTCTTCCCATGAAACCTTGGTGCTGATGCTTTCTGTTCATCTGTAACATTCATCTTCACACCTGCTTTCAGAGCATCGAGTTTTTTTGGATCTGGTCACAGAGCTATGTCAACAACATAGGCTGTCTTGTTTTTGACCTGTGGTCCCCATTGCTTTCTTCCCCGCCATTACTTATGACTGTTCACAATGACACTTCCAAATCTCCTCTACTCTTATCCTGTCCTGTTAGACCATTCGATGTCCCTGCTCTCTCATCTGAAGAGAATACCTCTTATTTCACCAGGAATAGGGAGACTTCTCACACCAACTTCCTCCTCTGCTGCTAACCCCTGCTGCCTTCCAGTTCATTCTCCGTAATTCAGCCACTACCCACTCCTCTTAAAATTCCTCTGTGACTTCCCATTGTTCTTAGGATAAAGACAAACCTCCTCACAGTGGTCAGAAATGTGGAGTCACTGACTGGCTGCTGGTTGAGAACTGTTGCCATTCTCTAAGATAAGGAGCTTGCTCCAGAATGTAGATCATATCGCCACTCGATGTACTGTTGAGTTCACCAGGCAGGGCTTTCCTGATGAAAGCAGCAGTGTGTTGAGTTGCATCCTAGAGGAAGCTTCCCTCCTGTGCACCGGCATTCTGAGCGCACTGGTCTGCAGAGCAGGGTGTCCGTTGGACATGACGGAGCGTGGTCTCTGCAGCCTCACCTTGCCCTTGCACCCCACTCCCTTCCGTCCTCAATCATCCGGCCCACAGTGGCCTCCTTTCAGTCCCGCATACTCACAGCGGCACATCGTCCCTGCTGTCCCCTCTGCATGGAATGCCCTTCCGTTTTGTTTGCACCTGGTTAATTCTTCCTCATCCTTCTTATCTCTTCTTTCTCATGCATCACTTCATCAAGGAAGCATCCCCTGACATACTCATCTCATCAGATCTCCGTATCATAAGCCCGCATCATACCTCTAGTTTATAGCCTTCATCATATTCCACATCCGTTTTTAGACAGGGGTTACCCCATGGTCCATGAGGACGAGATCATGTCTATTTTGCTTACTCCTTCATCCCCAGTGACTGGCACAGTCGATGACAACATTTGTTAAATGAATAAATGAATGTATCCAATCAATGACTAAGCCCCGACAGTTTTTTTTTGTAACATCTCTCATACTTCTCTCTTCCATTTGTGTTGCCATTACGCTAGTTTGCCGTTTATTATTTTATACCTGAATTATGGTGGTTGCCTCAGAGAATAGCATGTCGTCCCACCTTCTTGCCTGTATCCTTTATTACACCTCCCAAGGTGCTTTGATTATGCAGTTGCCCTGTTCCAAACTATCCATGACACCCATTACCAACCAATAGAGCCAAACTCTTAAGATTGACATTCAAGACCCTCTGGAATTTGACTTTCACTTTCTCGATTTTTTTTTTTAATAACTGGGTCTAATTGTCTCTGCATGTTTGTTCCCTTCCAGATCTACTTACTATATTTTTTTTTCCAGTCAGTGTAATTTTACACCTCCGTTTCTGGGAAAACTTCACTGAGAATCCAAGCATGCTGTGGATCCCTTCTCTCCTCTCAACTTGTGAACAGTTAAACAGAATATATGTGCAACTGCCGTAAGTCATCTACATCTTATCTCCCCCTCTGGTGTCTAACCTCCCTGAGAGCCAGGGTATATCTCTGTGTTCTGTGCAGTTATGATTATAACAGTGTTATAATCAGTAAATATGGGGTGAATGAGTGAATGAGTCACCACAAGAAGAGTATTCTTTCATTCTTTTCCTCTTTTTCCACTTTCAAGTTTCTATAGTCCATTGCCTTAGACGAAGGTTGCTTCGTGGCTGCACAGTATCCAAGCTCACAGGGTCTTGTAGATAGCTGTTAAGAGCATTTCTCTACCATTCTATAACAGCTTGATCTCCCTCTCAAGTGGAGCGAGGAAGATTCACTATTTATTAAGTGCCTTTGTTCACTTGGCGTTTAGAGGCACCATAACATCAGTGCTCTACACTCAGTGAAATGCCTGTTTTGTTTGTAATTTTACCTTGTGAATAACAGCTATCCACAAAGATGCTTCTTTACAATTTTCCATCCTTTTTGATTCATGAAAAGCATTTTAACTACCTACAAGCAGAAAATGAATAGAAGGATTTTGCATTACATTTAATAAAAGCTTAGGGAGACGTCCTTATGGTACACTACTAAACTTATTTGGGGAAATTTTAACAGTGTAAAATGTGCTGGAGAGGTACCAAGCATTCTCAAAATTTGAGTACACAATTACATGTAAGCATGGTGGCAGCCATCTAGGTAACAATGATTTGGAGAAGGTTGCATTGGTCAGCTCTTGCTGTGATAATGCTTTAGAATGAATCGTCCCAAAACTCAGTTACACAAACAAGGATTTATTTTTCTTGGACCTGTGAGCTAGTTGCAATCTCTCTCTTTTAGACCTCCAAGTGGGTGGTTTTGCTCCATGCTTTGTGTAATTTTGAGGTCTGTCCTACATGTCTTACATCTGGAGTCCAGCTGTGGGGCTGCAGCTCCCAGGCATGGCCTTCTCACAGAGTTCACTGAAACACAAGAGGTGAGCCCAACCGCACAATCCCATTTAAGGCTTCTGCTAGCATCAGGTCTGCTAACGTGCCATTGGCCAAAACATGTCACGTATCTTAAGTTGAATTTAGAATGTGTGTATATATTTAAAGTTGGGTGATCTCACAGAAGATTGCAATTTGGACAGTGTTGCCTTAGCATTTTTATTGGCATTTGCAAACTTGATAAATGTCTTGTAAACTTTTTCACCTTTGAGAACTTTTTGAAATTGTGGGACAGTTTCTGTGGGAAAAGAGGGAAGTATTTCAGCCAACAAAAGAAAAACAAATGATTGAATTTGAATATCATAATTTTGCAAACTCTAATGAGTTAACGGATCTAGTCACTAAGTATCAGTGGTTGCTAACATCACAAAGAGAAAAGAGCTCGGTGTTTGCTTCCTGATGAAGTAATATATCACTATCTATAGTCTTTCCAAAAGGATCGATCAGTTTCCTATTTTATAGGAAATACTGAGAACAGAGGAACGTGTTGAACTGCACCATGGACATGTGTTCAGGAAAACCTGTATTGGGGGAAACACTACATGTCAAATGCCTTGCGTTCTTCAGCAGATTAATTGAAGGGCAATAACAGGATGAAAAGTGGCCTGTAGATTAAAAGAGAAAAAAATCATTATTTAAAACTAGGCAAAACTAAACCATGCTGTCTAGGGTGGTAAAGTTGGGTGATATACTTATAAAGAAGTTTAAGGAAAAGCTAATTATAAAAGTCAGGAAAATGATTATATTTTGGAAGAAAGGAGTTATAACTGGATCAGGACATATGGAGGGGCTTTAAGCAAAGTTCTGTTTCTTCTCCTGGGTGTCAATTACAAGGGTATTTGTCTTGGAATATCATTAAGCTATAAATTTGTCTTACATGGTCCCTTCAATCTATGTTTTATTTTATAGTAAAAGTATTTTGTTTTTATTTTGAAATCAAACACCTAGGAATAAGTATACTGGAAAGTTTGCAAAAATTCTGCACAGAAAACTGAGAAACTTTATTGAGAGAAATTAAATCAGATGTAAATAAATGGACAAATATATCATGGTCATTGATTGCAAGACTCATCATTGTAAATCCATAATCTCCACACTTACTGCAGATTTGATGCAATAGGAAAATCAGTGATCTCCACACATTTTACAGATTCATTGCATTAGGAATCAGAATCCCTGTGTGTTTGTGTGCGTGTGTATCTGTGTGTGTGTGTGTGAATGTGTGAATAAATTCAAACTGAGCCTAAAATTTAGTTGGAGATTCTTAGGACCAAGCAATAGTAAGACCTGAAAAATAAGAACAAAGCTGGCGGACTCACACTATCAGACAACAAGATTCATTAAAGCTATTGAATTGAATTAAGAATTGAAATAGAGCAATGGAACAGAAAGGTTTGAACTTAGACTCATATATGGTCACTTCATTTATGACAAAGGTGACAGTACAGTATTTTTCAATAAATGGATTTTTTCAATCAAAGAACGACAAGTCTTTTCAATATCTGTTTCTAACAAGAACTTGATTCCAGTTTGTATAAGAACCCAATAAGTAAAAGGCCACTTGACAGAAAAATGGGAAATGCTTGAACAGGCACATCACAAAGGAGAATATCCAAAATAACCAAAACACATGAGAAGATGCTCACCCTAATGAGGGAAGTGAAAGTTAAGTAATTAAATTAAAGCAAACAATAATTAATCAGGGAAGTGCAATTAAAACCACAATGTGATACCACGATATATATCACCACATCAGTATAGCTGAGATGAGAAAGAGAGCTGATGAAGTGGAGCAACTGGAACTCCATGCACTGCTAGTGGAGCAGCAAATTGGTATCGGCACTTTACAAACTGCTGGTCATACTGTGGGACATTGAATGGATGCCTCGCCTGTGACCTGGCAATTGCACTCCTAGGGTATCCTCAGCGGACTTATGTACATATATGTCCCAGAAGACTGTTCAGAGAAGCACTATTCATATAGTCCCAAACTAGGAATAACTCAAATATGGGCCAAGAAGGGAATGAATTGTGGTAACTTCAATACAACAGTAAACAATGAAAGTGAATGAACTCTTGCTATATGTGAAAATATGGCTGAATCTCACACATTTAGTGTCAACTGAAAAAAGCCAGATGCAAATGAGTGCATATCATATATTGCTTCATAACAAATTACCACAAAATTTAGCAGCTTAAAGCAACTCACATTTATGACCTCAGTTTCTGTTGGTTTCAGGAACCCAGGTGTGGCTTACCTGGGTGCCTCCGCCTTGCGGCTGTAATTGAGGTGTCAGTTGGGACTGTGATCTCATTTTTGTATCTTTATACACACCTGAGTGGTAGAACAGTCAGACAGGATTTCTATACTGAGGGCGCTAGTGTCCCAAATGGAGAGTGGGGAATTGTCTCGGAGAGATGCCCAACTCGTCTTCCCCAACTCTTGTCTATATGGGAAACTTGTAAAAAAAAGTAAAGCTCAGTGGCTGCATAATGAAGATGAGGGAGCTGGTACTAGGGAACACTCTAGTGCTCTGTGTCCACTCCCAGGGGTCACTGGTGGTATAACCCAGGGGCCATCCTCCTTTTTTTTGGAGTTGTGCAGAGAGTAGGAAGAGTTCTTCCTTAGCAGTTGTCACTGACATTAAACACAAGGGGAATGGGACTCCCTGGACCTGGGCTTATTTACCACCAAGGCTCACACCGACTTCTCATGTCACAGCAGCTAAAATGCATGAATTGGCTGCATCTTGGCAGTAATGAGGACACAACATCCTCAGAGCCCAGCTTCTTGGATCACAAAATTCTTTAAATTAGGTACAAATGGATAAACATGCTAGATTGTCACTAGTTTTTATGTCAAACCATATACAAAAGTCCATTCAAAGCTCTTTTTGTAGGAGAAAAGAAAAAAAATGGAAAGTGTTTGCAGCTCTTACTGCCTTTGAGGGAATATGTATATGTATATAGGATAAATCTTCATTTATGAAACTAACCCCAGCACACAATGTAGTAAGAAGTGAATTCTAACCTCAGTATCTTTGCAACATCAAGTCAAGAATATATTGAAAATTTTAAGTAGCCCAGGAAATAGAGTTCAGCAAAGCAGCTGCCCAAAGATGGTCAAGTCTTATGGATTGGAGTTTTCTTGCAGCAAATTGTATTTCCTCAAAATGAAGATAGCAATATTTCAAATTCCACAGTCTCTTCTGGAGTTTTGCTAGTCTCCATTAAAATTTGGAGTTTGTTTACCTTTCCCTTAAAGTTGGGTGGGACTTCGTGGCTGTCTCAATGCACAGAATGCGGCAGATGTGATTGTATTACTTTCTTAGGGCTGCCGTACAAAGTACCTGGATGGCTTCAGTTCAGTTCAGTCACTCAGTCGTGTCCGACTCTTTGCGAACCCATGAATCTCAGCACGCCAGGCCTCCCTGTCCATCACCAACTCCTGGAGTTTACTCAAACCCATGTCCATCGAGTTGGTGATGCCATCCAGCCATCTCATCCTCTGTCGTCCCCTTCTCCTCCCGCCCCCAATCCCTCCCAGCATCAGGGTCTTTTCAAATGAGTCAACTCATAGCATGAGGTGGCCGAAGTACTGGAGTGTCAGCTTCAGCATCAGTCCTTTCAATGAACACCCAGGACTGATCTCCTTTAGGATGGACTGGTTGGATCTCCTTGTAGTTCAAGGGACTCTCAAGAGTCTTCTCCAACTCCACAGTTCGAAAGCATCAATTCTTCGGCGCTCAGCTTTCTTTATAGTCCGACTCTCACATCCATACATGACCACTGGAAAAACCATAGCCTTGACTAGATGGACCTCTGTTGGCAAAGTAATGTCTCTGCTTTTTAATATGCTATCTAGGTTGGTCATAACTTTCCTTCCAAGGAGTAGGCGTCTTTTAATTTCATGGCTGCAATCACCATCTGCAGTGATTTTGGAGCCCAAAAAAATAAAGTCTGACACTGTTTCCTTTGTTTCCCCATCTATTTGCCATGAAGTGATGGGACCGGATGCCATGATCTTAGTTTTCTGAATGTTGAGCTTTAAGCCAACTTTTTCACTCTCCTCTTTCACTTTCATCAAAAGGCTTTTTAGTTCCTCTTCACTTTCTGCCATAAGGGTGGTGTCATCTCCGTATCTGAGGTTATTGATATTTCTCCCGGCAATCTTGATTCCAGCTTGTGCTTCTTCCAGCCCAGCGTTTCTCATGATGTACTCTGAATACAAGTTAAGTAAACAGGGTGACAATATATACAGCCTTGACATACTCCTTTTCCAATTTGGAACCAGTCTGTTGTTCCATGTCCAGTTCTAACTGTTGCTTCCTGGATGGCTTAAACAACAGAAATTTATTCTCTTATAGGCTGGAAGTCTGAAATAAAGATGTCAGCAAGATTGAGTCTTTTTGAAGAGCTCTGAGGGAAAATCTGGGCTTCCCTGGTGGCTCAGATGTTAAAGAATCTGCCTGCAGTTCAGGAGACCTGGGTTCAATCCCTGGGTTGGGAAGATCCCCTGGAGAAGGAAATGGCTGCCCCTTCCAGTAGTCTTGCCTGGGAAATCCCATGGACAGAGGAGTCTGATGGGCTACATACAGTCCATGGGGTCGCAAAGAGTCAGACATGACTTAGAGACTAACACAAGGGAAAATCTGTCCATGCCTCTTTCTTAGCTTCTGGTGTTTGCCGGAGATCCTTGGCATTCCTTAGTTGTTAGATGCATAATTTCATTCTCTGCTGTTGTTATATAAGGCATTCTTCCTTATGTGTCCTGTGTCCAAATCACCCTCTTCTTCTAAGGGCACAAGTCATTGGATTAGGGGCTAACCTAATCTAATCTAAGTTCATTTTAATTTTATTGCCTCTGCAAAGACCCAGTTTCCCAACAACGTCACATTCGTAGGCACTGGGGGTTAGAACTTGAACATGTCTTTTGAAGGGACACAGTTCAATGCACAACAGTGAAGTTAAGTGATTTCTAAAGTTAAGTCATAAGAGGCAAGCCAACTTCTATCTGAATCTTTAAGAATGCTCACCTTTGGAACCCAGCTACCATTTTGTGAGGAAGCCCTGGACACACGAGAAGGTCACATATAGGTATTCAGACTGGCAGCCACAGCTAAAGTTCCAGCCCACAGCTGGTATTACTCACCAGTCGGGAAGTGAAGAGGCCCTCAATGACACCAGTGCCAGCCTTCGAGCTGTACCAGCTGGTGCCGAGAGGAACTGTCTCCACGGATCCCTGTCCAATTTGCAGATTCGTGAGCAGAAGAAATATGGTTGGTCTTTTAATCCACCAGGTTTTAGGTAGTTGGTTTAGGATAGCATTTGATTACTGGAACACTACCCAGTGTCCAGTACCCTACCTGAGACAGCTGGAGTCTTCTGTGGTAGGATAGATGGCCTTGAGATCTGGCTGTGGGTTTCTTTGGAGTTCAACCGTCCTTCTTTTAGGACACAACCTGAAGAAGATTGACTAGGTAGGTAGGCATTACCTGCTTCAGCCTGGCTTAGGTAGAGATGTAGCCAAGTATCTAAAGTGTTTACTGCCTTGCTAGGAAGGAACGCTCATCCTCTGGAGTTCCAGCCAGTGGCATTGAAATGTGTTTGTTTTTTTTTTTAATTTATTTAATTGGAGGATGATTACAATATTGTGATGGTTTTTGCCATACATCAACATAAATCTGTCACAGGTCTACATGTGTGCCCCCTTTCCTGAATCCCCCTTCCCACCTCCCTCCTCACCCTGTCCCTCTGTATTGTCCCAGAGCACCAGCTTTCTGTGCCCTACTTCATATGGTGAATTTGCACTGGCCATCTGTTTTACATATGGTAATATGTTTCCACGCCATTCTCTCAAATCATCCCACCCTCACCTGAAGTGTGCTTCTGACACTTGCTAGCTGTGTGATCTCAGCCAAATTACTTATGCCCTCCAAGCTTCAGTTTTTTCACCTGTAAAATGGACATAACGATACTCTTCTCTCCTTTATGTGTTTGCAGTTCTATGTCTGACCCATTATAAGTTTGCCATAAGAAATAGATGACTGCTTTGATTGAAAATTCAAAATTTTTTGAAATAATCTCATTGATGGAGGTTATACAAATTTGTAAAACATATCCATACTTAGTAACTAACTGTAAGACCACACACTACCTTGAAATCATGATTCTTCAGCATCAAATAAAGGACAGTAAATATTTATTACAGCAATATCATCTTTGTAGCTACAGGTCACAAGAACATATTTATTAAAAAATTGGTTGTGCTAAGCCAGGAGTTACTATTTAAGTTGTCAAAAAAAAAAAGCCCACATCAAATGCTTGGGAAATTCTAACTAGTTTCTCCTCTCCTATGGCAAAATTTGTTTCCTATGTTAGAAACACACATGGCAAGAGACTTAGTGAATTCTGTAGGCATAAGTTTGGAGACTGCAGGATTAGCTAGATTTGGGAGAAACATTTTCTTAATCCTGGAATTTCAAGTGGGAGCCAAGCTTAATGCTTCCAAGTAATGCTGTTTTCATATATAAGATTCTATGTATTAATTGCTGATCATTTTTATTCAGCCTTTTGTATACATCAGAAACTTGGACATTTATTCATTGCAAAATAAATGTGAATTTCATACACATAGCTTTTGGCAGGAAGAAGTTTCTTTCAATGTAGTTTATTTAGTTTTGCTTATTTTTTCCTCATACTAGTGCTTACTAAAGGGAATCTATTCTTATTTATATTACTGTCTTTAAAAAAAAAAATCCTTTCCACTTGCTTTTCACAAACCTAGGTTCTACTGGTTAATGACTTTTTCCCCTTGCTTTCCATGGAAAGCATACAGACCCTAAATGCTAAGTGGAAAGCAAGTAAAAGCCAAGCTTGCAACTCCATGCACTTGAAAATGTGTAGCTGGAATGTATCCTTGGTCTGGAACCTTGATTCTGTTGCTAGGTGGCAATGTTCCCTCAGCAAAAGGATGATTATTCGTGTTTGCAGGTCCCTTTCTGAAACAGAAAGGAAAACACTGCCTTACTGCCTTTTCTTTAGCAACTTTTCAACCAGACTTCCTGGTTTCAGCCCACCAAGAGGCATCAGAACTGTCTGGAATTGCCAGGCTGAAATGATCAAAACAAAAATTTCTTCCTGCTAGCCACTGTATATTGCAAAACTGGGCAGCCTATGGTATAAAGCACATGGTTGCTTCTAATAACTATAAAAATCCACTCTAGGCAGGGGACCAGAGTTACCCAGGCCATCGTAAACGGGTGATACAATCTTGTTTGTTCGTCCAGTGATTGGTGGTATAGTATTAAGTTCACAGAAGAGCTCTAGCATTGAAGTCACGAAACACCTGTGTATGGTGTAGCTACAAATTACTGGAGGTTCTTTTTTAAAAAGGAGTTTTTTCACTTCAGAATCAGACAGGATTGACAGATTCAGTAAATTAAAATATAGGCCAAAATTTGGATTTCAGATGAAATTAATTTTTTAAAATTAATTTTAAATTAATGAGTGAAATTAAATTCATTTAAATTGAATGAAAATTAATTTTTAAAAATTAAATTTATTTTTTTAAAATTAGCTTTTTTGAGATATAATTTACACACATAAAATTAAACCCTTTTAGGTATATACATCTATGAATTTTTACAAATGTATACATAATGTAACTACTACCATACTCAAGATATAGAATGTTTTCATCACCCCCAAAATTCCCCCATTTCCCTTTTTAATCAATCCCTCACTCACCCTCTGTCCCTGAGAAACATTGATCAGATTTCCATCATTATAAGCTTACCTCTTCCCCTAAGTCATGTAAGTAGAATCATATATTACATAACCATTTGTGTCTGGCTTTTTTCATTTAGCATAATACTGTTAAGATTCATCCTTGTGGTGGTAGGTAACAGTAACTGAATTTTTTCTTTTTTTAGTCTAACCCATGGAATAATTGAGACTTATTTTAATTTTTAAAAAAATATCTTAAAAAAAGTATCTTATTTATCTGAACATTTCTAAATCAGTGGGCCTGTAGTAGAACTTAGAACCTGCATTTTAACAGAAACCCATGGTATTTCCCATGCAGGTGATTCTTACATCACACCTTCAGACAACAAGAATTTGAAGGAGTGGAGTTTTGAGTCTCTTTGAAAATCTGCTTAACTAAGGTGAAAAGACAGCCTTCAGAAGGGGAGAAAATAATAGCAAATGAAGAAACAGACAAAGGATTAATCTCAAAAATATACAAGCAACTCCTGCAGCTCAATTCCAGAAAAATAAATGACCCAATCAAAAAATGGGCCAAAGATCTAAACAGACATTTCTCCAAAGAAGACATACAGATGGCTAACAAACACATGAAAAGATGCTCAACATCACTCATTATCAGAGAAATGCAAATCAAAACCTCAATGAGGTACCATTACACGCCAGTCAGGATGGCTGCTATCCAAAAGTCTACAAGCAATAAATGCTGGAGAGGATGTGGAGAAAAGGGAACCCTCTTACACTGTTGGTGGGAATGCAAACCAGTACAGCCGCTATGGAGAACAGTGTGGAGATTTCTTAAAAAACTGGAAATAGAACTGCCATATGACCCAGCAATACCACTCCTGGGCATACACACCAAGGAAACCAGATCTGAAAGAGACACCTGTACCCCAATGTTCATCGCAGCACTGTTTATAATAGCCAGGACATGGAAGCAACCTAGATGCTCATCAGCAGATGAATGGATAAGGAAGCTATGGTACATGTACACCATGGAATATTACTCAGCCATTAAAAAGAATTCATTTGAATCAGTTCTAATGAGATGGATGAAACTGGAGCCCATTATACAGAGTGAAGTAAGCCAGAAAGATAAAGACCAATACAGTATACTAATGCATATATGTGGAATTTAGAAAGATGGTAATGATAACCCTATATGCAAAACAGAAAACGAGACACAGATGTACAGAACAGACTTTTGGACTCTGTGGGAGAAGGCAAGGGTGGGATGTTCAGAGAGAACAACATTGAAACAAGTATACTATCAAGGGTGAAACAGATCACCAGCCCAGGTTGGATGCCTGAGACAAGTGCTCAGGGCTGGTGCACTGGGAAGACCCAGAGGGATGGGATGGAGAGGGAGGGGGGAGGGGGGATCGGGATGGGGAACACATGTAAATCCATGGCTGATTCATGTCAATGTATGGCAAAAACCACTACAATATTGTAAAGTAATTAGCCTCCAACTAATAAAAATAATAAATAAAGACTCTCCATGCAGGAAAAAAAAAAAAAAAGAAAATCTGCTTAACTCACTGAATATCTTTTACCAGAAAGACATTCACAGAAACTCCACACTTCCACTCAATTTCTGGAGATTGTAGGACTGACTAAAGTCCATAAACTCCAGGTTACAACCTGTAATGTTGTCACGTGCTTGACTGAAAAACTCAAGTTGTATGAAAAAAGCAAGTTATTTCAGATTCTCCCACTCTCTTTGCTCATCACCTTTCCCCACACTTCTCAGAGCAGGGGATTTTTTTTTTTGGGGGGGGGGGTCTTTCTACAAGATTTTAACAGAACACAGCCGTTCGCGTCCCATAGCACGACCCCGTTGGTATGCACCAGTTACCCCACAGGCCATTCCCTCACCACCCCATAACCAGGCAACGATTTCCACAGGACTATTAGTGTCCTGCTCATTGGTTAGCCCTGCAGTGGCCCCTCCTGCAAGCGACCAACTGTCAATGAGCAACCGTTAGTCATTCAGCCAACAGCTGGTGGAGTGGTGGTCATCAGGCGGGCAGGGAAGTAAGATGCGGTCCTGGCCTTCTCCCTGGGATGAGTTGGGGGCCCCAGGGAACAGGCTAGGTGCTGTGTCTTGCAGGGCTCCAGGATCTTCAGCAAGGTCATCCACTGGACTTGGCCTAAGCCTTAAAGCAGCAGTGAACCTCCCTCCCATCCCCACCTCTGCCACCCAATCGCAGAGGCGGTCTGCCTGGGTGGGCAGTCTGCCTGGGTGGGCAGTCTGTAACAGCGCAGTGAGTTGGCTCCCAGGCTCTTAGCACAACAGCCATTGTCATGCATCATTACCCTGTTACCAGGCAACTGGTCCTGCTCAGTCATTGGTTGGTGCCTTAGTGGGCCCCGCCCACTGGCCACCAACTGCCAATGAGCCACCCATTTGTGGTCCTGCTCAGCCATTGGATAGTGCAGTGGTTGGCACCGCCCACAAGCAACCAACTGTTAAGAAAGGACAGTTAGTGACGGGATTGAGACAACAGTTAAGTGGTGGTTATAGGTGGAGAGTGAGGTTAGGAGGCAGATCCTGGCCTTCTCCCCAAGGCCCTCCAGCTCACCTGGCCCTAAGCCCTAGGTTGAGCTGGGGTGCCCAGAGAACAGGCTTGGGGCTGTGTCCTGCAAGGCTTTAGAGCCCTCACCAAGGCCACCCACTAGCCTTGGCCCAGGCCTTGAGGCAGCGGTGAACCTCTCCTGGTCTCTGCGACCTAGTAGCAGTGGTATCTGCCTGGATCACAATCTGTGGGGCCTGGTCTCGCCTCTTTGCGTGGCCTGAGGACACTGAGGGCCGGTCGGGCTGGGTGCCTGGCCCTTCAGTGATGACAGCTGGCAGAATCTGGGGAGCTGGGAGCTCCCAGCTAGCTCTGCTTCCTCTTAAATCAGGATCGGGACCTTATAGGGTGAAAGTTTTGTGCCTTGGGACCTCACCCTTCCTTGTCAGAACAGAGAATAATGTTTGTTTGGTAGAGATTTACAGAAATGTCATTACCTGACCATGACCTGACCTCAAGAACAAAGACTGTGACACCAAGAAGTTTGCAACAACTAACCACACCCCTCCCTCACCTTTCCTATAGAAGGGCTTTGTTGAAAGCTTTTGGGGAGTTTGGGGTTTTTTAAGGCATGACTCACCCATCTCCTTGTGGGACTTGCAATAAACCTTTCTCTGTTCCAAACCCCGATGTTTTGGTATCGTTTGGCCTCATTGTGCGTCAGGTACCCAGATTTGCATTTCAGTAACAATATGAAGCCTTGCAACTCTATTCCTATTTGAATGTTTTTAAATCAAAAATGGATTAATCATTTACATATCATAAAAGCCATACAATACACAGTTCTGGCAGAAAGCTAAAATTGCAAAGAAACTTAGAAAATGAAAAAGAGCAATGAGTAGTCATATCACCCAAAGAGATACTGAGATAATCATTTTTTTTTTCATAGTTGTGATAATAATGTAATAGTGCTTGGGTCCTATTCCACATATTCAGATTTACTTGATAGGGATATGTTCTGGACACAACATTTTTCTTACGTTTTAAAAAAATTGAAGTATAGTTGATTTACAATATTTTCAGGTTTATATTGCGATTCAGTGTTTTAATACATTATTTTCTTTTTGAAGTATAAAAAATAATGGCTATGTTTCCCTGTGCTGTACAATATATCCTTATTTATTTATTTATTTATTTTTTAATTTATTTATTTTTTCAGTGGGTTTTGTCATACATTGACATGAATCAGCAATAGATTTACACGTATTCCCCATCCCGATCCCCCCTCCCCCCTCCCTCTCCACCCGATTCCTCTGGGTCTTCCCAGTGCACCAGGTCGGAGCACTTGTCTCATGCATCCCACCTGGGCTGGTGATCTGTTTCACCATAGATAGTATACATGCTGTTCTTTTGAAATATCCCACCCTCACTTCTCCCACAGAGTTCAAAAGTCTGTTCTGTATTTCTGTGTCTCTTTTTCTGTTTTGCATATAGGGTTATCGTTACCATCTTTCTAAATTCCATATATATGTGTTAGTATGCTGTAATGTTCTTTATCTTTCTGGCTTACTTAACTCTGTATAATGGGCTCCAGTTTCATCCATCTCATTAGAACTGATTCAAATGAATTCTTTTTAATGGCTGAGTAATATTCCATGGTGTATATGTACCACAGCTTCCTTATCCATTCGTCTGCTGATGGGCATCTAGGTTGCTTCCATGTCCTGGCTATTATAAACAGTGCTGCGATGAACATTGGGGTGCACGTGTCTCTTTCAGATCTGGTTTCCTCAGTGTGTATGCCCAGAAGTGGGATTGCTGGGTCATATGGCAGTTCTATTTCCAGTT
Organism: Cervus canadensis; assembly: GCF_019320065.1. NCBI lineage: Eukaryota > Metazoa > Chordata > Mammalia > Artiodactyla > Cervidae > Cervus > Cervus canadensis. The sequence continues at coordinate 18,807,761 of NC_057399.1, forward strand.
TTTTAAGAAATCTCCACACTGTTCTCCATAGCGGCTGTACTAGTTTGCATTCCCACCAACAGTGTAAGAGGGTTCCCTTTTCTCCACACCCTCTCCAGCATTTATTGCTTTCCTTATTTATTTTTATACCTAGCTGTTTGTATCTCTTAATCATCTATAACTGTCTTGTTCCTCCCCTTTCCCTCTTTCCACTGGTAATCACTAGTTAGTTCTCTATGTCTGAGTTTATTTCACTTTTGCTTTACTCATTTTAATTTTTAGATTTCACATGTAAGTGATAACATATAGCATTTGTCTTTCTCTGACTTGTTTCATTTAATAGCCTCTGTGTCCATCCACGTTGCAAATGGCAGAAGTTCATTCTTTTTATGGCTGAATAATATTTCATTATACATATATATATATGTAAACACACACACACACATACCACATTTTCTTTATCCATTCATCTATTGATGGCCAGTTAGGTTGCTCTCATATCCTGGGTAATGTAAATTATGCTGCTGTGAACATTGGGGTACGTGTCTCTTTTCAAATTAGTGTTTTGTTTTCTTCAGATACATACCCAGGAGTGGAATTGTGGGATTGTATGGTAGTTCTATTTTTAGTTTTTTTAGAAACCTCCATACTGTTTTCCAAGGACTCAGCATTTTTCAAAGACTCCACAGGTGATCATAACAGGCAGTCAAGTTTGACAGCCATTGTTCCAAGCACCTGCCATTGACCTGTTCTCTGTACTCTTTCTATATTCTAGATTAACTCTTTCTATATTCTAGATTAATTGTATTTCTATATTCTATATTAGCTCTTTCTATATTCTGGGTCCTGCAGAGTGGGTTGTATAACCTATTGGCAATCAATTGAAATCTAACTGTGCATTAACATGAAAGGGAAAATCTAATGACTAGTTCATGCTGGAGCTATGTCTACAATTGGCCATTAATGTTGAAGAACAGGGGAGCCCTGCTTGAAGAAATAAGATTAGGTCAGAATGGAAGAAAATTATAGCCAGAAGTTATTAGGTTTCACGAATAACCCCTGGAGTTGCCTGAATTCTGTGATTAGTGAGAACTAATCAGGGCTGAAGAAGAAAAGGGGTCATTGATAGCAACACTCCAAGAAGACTTAGTAATAGAGTTAAGATTTGAACACCAAGGCAGACATAAGGTCCTGGAAATGATACAGGCATGCCCACTGCCTCAGCATCCCATCTCCAACCAGCAACTGTGTCATGGATGGGGGATATCCTCAAAAGGGAATACTCACCACTCCCCCAACCCCAAACTTCCCCAAGGCTGGCATTGAAGACTCTAGTTTGCTTTCCATGTGGTGCTATTTATCAGAAGTGAAATCATCATGGAAGTCCAGTCACCCAACCCAAGTTGCAAGAGTTTTAAAATTCAGTGGCAACATTTAGCTTGGTACAGAACTTTGAAAAATGGGTTGAAAGAGACTTAAGGCTTATGAGAGGTCTCGAGGAACCTCTTACTGTTGATTGTACTGATATAACTCCAGAATCAGAGCTTCTCTCCATCCTTAGATTCAGAGACCCTGAAGGGAGGCACTGAAATGGTCTGGGGTTTTCTCAATACTACTTCTTCTCAAGGGGCCATGCATCAGAAAGAGACATGTTAACCCTTATACGGACGGTGGAAGAAATGTGTCAGGGGACTCAGGGTGGAGATTCTGTTGTGCACATCACATTACAGTTGTTGCAGATATCTTGTAATATAATTTGCTATAAAATTTTGGTAGTAGATCAGCTGTTAGATATTGGTTTTTTGTTAATAATGCAGCACTTACATTACCATAAATGTTATTTTAATACTTTGACCATTGCATTTCAATATTACTGATACTCTTTGTAATCTTATGTGTTTCATTTTATGTATTTGCAGACAACAAACAGGGTTTCATTTTATATTAATCTGAGTCATGATGCTTGTCACTTCTGTTTTTTCTTTTAGAGGTGTTTTAGAAATTGGGAGGAGAAAAGTAGCAGGGGGAAATAGGGAAATTTTATGTTGTTAGAGCCTACATTCTTTCATTCTGCGCTTGGTTTCTTTTGTTCCAAGGATATTCTTTTATCCGATAGTATGACTTACATATGCTTATTTGCTTTCTATAAGAACCCCATTTGAATTACCTTTCCCAGCAAGTAATTATTTGCCTCCCAATGGGAGGCTAGGATGACTCCTGCTGGTTCTATTGTGGAATCAATGATAGGGTACATTAATGAGTCTCAGAATTGCTCCCAGGAGACTGTTTTCCTTTCTGTGCTCTATCCTGTTGGGGTGGCCTCTCCTTTTCACAGCATTGGAAATTGAGAGTCAGGTACAGTCTACTTTTTAGCTTATTCTCTGTGTCTCCAGATCCCAGGTGGAGAGGTGACTTTTAAAAACATCTCCTATTCAAAGGTCCAAAATTAATAGTAGATAAGTCCAGAAGCAGTTTATGTACCACCCTCCCCACATTGCTAATTTAGGAATAAATGTCAAGAATAGAAATGGAAATTATCCATTCCAGAAGGCCTAATCACAAACACTCTCAGGGCTGTTTTTTTGGGGGGCATGTGCTGCAGCACTACTGCTGAGGTCTTTTCTCAGAAGGACACAAGTCAAAATGGCATCTCAGAAGCTTGTTTTATCAGACATCAACAGTAAAGGACCCTTACATTGGTACTAGTGAAAGTTAATGTTCAAAACAAATAGTGAAATGTGTTTATGTGTTTGTTTACACCTCCCTGTATACAGAAGAAAATTGTATATCATCACATGCTTTTGTGAGTCCCACATAATTCGTTTCTATTTGTCCTAGTGTAACATGAGGTCAGCCCTTATCTTATTCAGCATCTTTGGTTAACCTCCTAGAGACAAAAGGGAGGGTGCAGGGGCAGATTAGCACAAAATGCCATGTCGTTAAATAGTTCTTTACCTCATTAGTCCCTTGATCTTTTCTTGGGTCTAGGACCTGAGAGGAAGCTACAAAGATACCCCCTCTGCTGTTGACATTACCTGCTAGAAGAAAGTTGAATATGATAGCATAGCAATGGTGTGGCAGAGGATGTAGAGAATGCCTTCCTGTTTGTTCTTTTTATTTAAGTTTTTTTTGTTTTTTTTTTTTTTGATGTGGACCATTTTTAAAGTCTTTGTTGAATTTGTTACAATGTTGCTTCCTTTTTTTTTTATGTTTTGGTTTTTGGCTGCCAGGCATGTGCAATCTTAGCTCCCCGATCAGGAATCAAATCCACACCCCCTGCAATGGAAGATGAAGTCTTAACCACTGGACTGCCAGGGAAGTCCCCACTGCTTATTCTTTAAAATTGTAAATCTCCTATATATATTTTGCCCTCTCCTTAATAGATATTACATACTATTTATTTTATTTAAATGAAATAAGCTTCAGTGGTTGCAGCACACGGGCTTATTACTCCATGGCATGTGGGATCTTCTTGGACCAGGGATCAAACCCACATCCCCTGTTTTTGCAGGTGGATTGTTAACCACTGGACCACCAGGGGAGTCCCTGTCCTGTATTTCAAAGGAAAAGTTTGAAGTCAATCTTATTCTTTCTCTGTTATACATTTTTAGTCTCTCTAGATAATTTAGTATATTCATTTTATACTTGAAGTTTTGATAGGTAGGACTTTGGTAGGTATTTTTAAAATTATTATTATTTTTTTTTTTTTTTTTTGGTCATCATCTGGTAGATGGGAGTCTTCTCATCTGAATGCTCAAGCATTTTCCAATACAGGGAACTTTTTCTGTTCTTCATTCAATTCTTTTCCTGAAGCTGAGACGTTGCTGCTGCTGCTGCTGCTAAGTCACTTCAGTCGTGTCCGACTCTGTGCGACCCCGTAGACGGCAGCCCACCAGGTTCTGCCGTCCTCGGGATTCTCCAGGCAAGAACACTGGAGGGGGTTGCCATTTCCTTCTCCAGTGCATGAAAGTGAAAAGTGAAAGTGAAGTCGCTCAGTCGTGTCTGACTCTTTGCGACCCCGTGGACTGCAGCCTACCAGGCTCCTCCATCCATGGGATTTTCCGGGCAAGAGTACTGGAGTGGGGTGCCATTACCTTCTCCGGCTGAGATGTTAGAGACCCAGAGAAAGACTTCCGTGACTTTTATCTTGTTTTCTAATACCTTTCTTCTCTCTTCTTTTGCATGTTATGCAAGAATAATGTGATTGATATTCCAGCTCATTGATTTTATCTTCATAGGGTCCATGCTACTGTTCAGCCCTCCATTAAACTTAATTTTGTATTTCAGTAAAATTCCTAAGGGCTTATTATTCACAGAAAAATTTTTGCTTGAAGAATATCCTACCAAATCTCTCTCAGGTTACCAACTCCATTCTTCTTATGTTCCCTGTATTGACTTGGCATCTATAAGGATTAGTTCTGTTTGTTGAGTTTAGCTAATTTTCCCTTGAACAACTTTTTTCAACTCTATTTTTGAGCTTGAGTGTATTTCAGGGTTCTTCTTGTAAATATTTCCCTTTATCTCATAGCAGGTTTAGAATTGTTCAGTTCTGTTGGGTTTTGCCATAAGTGCATTCCCTCTGTTTTGCTTCTTCCAGAAATCCCTAGGGGTTTTTGAATTATGGTGGCATATCTTCAGACCTGCAATACAGTGGCATAGGCCTATGGTTGTATATGGTTCTTGCTATTAATAAAGGCTATGTTTCCCATTTGGTTATGCTTCTTGCATATGTATGACTTGAAATCCTACAAGGAGGAGAGATGAGCATCTGGGCAGGATTGTTGGATACTTGGCAGTAATAATAGCATCTCAGACCAGTACTTAATGATACCTAATATGTGCTCATGTGGATATCTACAGAAAAACTGATATTTATGCCAAAGTACCAGAGAGGAAGGGGCTTCCCAGGTGGCTCAGTGGTAAAGAATCTGCCTGCCGATACAGGAGATGTGGGTTTGATCGCTGGGTCAGGAAGATCCTCTGGAGAAGGGAATGGCTACCCACTCCAGCATTCTTGCCTGGGAAATCCCATGGACAGAGGAGCCTGGCAGATTACAATCCATGGAGTTGCAAAGAGTTGGGCACATCTTAGTGCCTGAGGAGCCGCAGCAGCAGCATATAGAAGACTGAGGTTCTTTGGGCACCTGTGACAGCCGACCTCACGACTTAATATTCGAGTTAGGTTTTAAGGAACAGAGGTAATTTTTGGGTCAGAAAATACTCATCTCAAGACAAACAGAACTTCAGTATACAGCTGTTTTAGGCGCTAGTAGTGGTGAAGTTTGTCATTGTTGTTACCAGAGCTCATGTTTCTCTTCATTGTATTACTCAGCTATGACTGTGGGACAGTATTTTAAACTATAAAAACCATTCGATTTCTGAGGACTAGAGAACACTAATTTGTGAAACATTTGGAATTTTAATTCTTGGTCCTTGGCATGGGTATTTGGCTCTAGAGTGGTAGTTCCAAATCTAGTTCCTCTTCATGCTACTTTGAAGAGGATACAAGGAAAAGAAAATCACTGTGGAATTCAGTTTGGGATTCATGTAGCTTGTCCTTAGGTCCTGGAATCCACTACTCTGGCCCCTCACCATCATAGTCTCCACCAGCAAATGGCCTCACACTGCTTCTAATTTGTTCATTTTATAAGCTCAAATCATAGATGTGAGCCTAAGCTTGTAGGTTCAACTGTGTTGAAGTGTGATTGAAGTTTGGTATGGAAGGTGATTTTGTTTCAAACATTTATGGAGAAATTAAAGCCCTTATTAGGTTGACACATTGAAAAAATTCAATGAGAATTCAATCTAAGAGCTGAAAAGGAAACTTAAAAGCTTGTGCCCAAATACTGTGCCTCCAGGATTCAAGTTTGCTTCAAAACTCAAAGAGGAATATGATTGTCTCATAAAACTAGGCATTAGTCTTATAGTCAGAACCAGAAGAATATGAAGCGTGTCTTCTATTTTCTCTCTCCTGTTTCTTGGTCTCCCCTCAGAAATCATTAAGTCTCTACTACGTTCTTTGACTTCCAACAGCAGTGCAGTCTGGATTATACCATATGCTGGGATCTAGAGAAATAACTTGGCCTAGAAACAAACAGCTATCATGACTTGGTACTCATATGTACTTTGTAGGGGTAGACTGATTCATTGATGTTCATGTATGTTCTACTAACCCTATGAACTTCTGAAAGCCAGAGCAGTGAGACAAGTGGGTTTGGATTGATCCAATTTTAGAGCAGTTTGTGGGAGCTCCACCCGTCCCAGTGGAAGATGTTACAGGCCACAGCTGTGAAAAAAGGAATTGAGACTCCATGTGAGTGAAGCAACTCTAATTGAGAGTGAACAAAATAAGAAACGAGGATGATGAGAATAATGGACTGTAATTTCTTTCAGACTTTAATTTCAACAAAAGGAGGGTGAATTTGTTTTAGGATCCATCTTCTCTCTAGTGAATTAAATGGGAGACAATTCACATGTTTCAAGTTTGGGATATTCTTTATTGTTTTACTTAGATTTGTGTTACAAACTCTGGTAAGCTGGCTTAAACGTCATGATTATGCCTGCGTGCAAGCTAAGTCACTTCAGTTGTGTCCGACTCTTTGCAATCTTATGGACTGTAGCCCTCCAGGCTCCTCTGACCATGGGATTCTCCAGGCAAGAATACTGGAGTGAGTTGCCCCTGGGTTCCCCACCTAGGAATAAACCTGCATCTCTTATGTCCCCTGCATTGACAAGTGGGTTCTTTACCACTAGCATCACCTGGGAAGACCCTTGATTGTGCATAGAGAATGGAAAATAGAAGGTGAATTTAAGTATCCTGTTAGGCTTCAAGTTAATATATTATTGTACCTCATTTTCAGAGAAGGCAATGGCACCTCACTCCAGTACTCTTGCCTGGAGAATCCCAGGGACGGGGGAGCCTGGTGGGCTGCCGTCTATGGGGTCACACAGAGTCGGACACGACTGAAGCGACTTAGCAGCAGCAGCAGCAGTATTTGTTTCTCCAAAGATTGCTATAACTCAGGCAGCTTACAGCCTGGGCTGGGTGAGGTATCTCCTCAATCTTGCCCTTTCAATTCACTCAGGCCCAACTTTTTTACTGCCAGAACCTGCATTTCTTTGTCTCAGGAATTTCTCTGGCCGTGAGTTGTGTAGATCTGTAGTCCTCCCTGTTTCCTAATACACACCTTCTCTTGAATCTTGGTGAGCTCTGTGACTGCTTTGACCAATAGAATCCAGCAGATGTGAGTCCGTATAATATCTGGGCCCAGGCCTGAAGGGATTGCTATCTTGCACTTCCTATCCCTTGAAACATTTGCTCCTAGAATCTAGTTGCCGTGCTGTGAGAAAGCCCAGAGAACCTCATGGAGAGACCAGTGTGGAAAAGACCCAGTATGAATTTGCTAGCCATGAGAGTGAACTGGAAAATGGATCCTTCAGCTGTAGTCAAGCCATCCCAACTGATACACTGTGTGGAGTAGGAGTGAACAACTAGGCTCAGCCCACGTTGCAGATTCAGGGGCAAAATGTATGATGTAGTTGTGTTTAACCTTTAAATTGGGGGAGGTATTTAATAGATATGCAGGATACTCACCTGGTTCTAAAAGTAGGTCCTAATATCGGATTTTAACAGATGAAGGAGCTGTGGTTTAGAGAAATAAAACATGCCTTGCCCAAAGTTTCACAACTAGTAAATTGGAATTAGGATTTCAAGCCCAGGCTCTATTTAATCCACCTTGCTGTTTTTTTTTTTTTTTTTTTCACCTTGCTGTTTTTATTAGCCAGAAACTGAACTGAAATAAAACAGAATAAAAGAAAAAGAGGCAATAGTAGCGAAGTTAAGATGATAGGGGAATATAGGGAATTGCTGAACTGGTGCTGCTGTCTGGTGCTGCTTTTGGGGGAAATATTTCAGGACTACCATTCTTTCCACTGCTACCCTTACACCTGAGTCCTGCCGGTAATAACTGTCCCTAATTTCTTTCTTTACTGCTGTTCTAATGCTTATGACATGTTCTGTTTGTCTCCTTGAAGTGTCTCTAGATACCTTTAATATATGTATCCCTATGCCTAACTTCCTGGTAGCTCAGGTGATAAAGAATCTGCCTGCAATGCAGGAGACACCAGTTCAATTCCTGGGTGGGGAAGATCCCCTGGAGAAGGGATAGGCTACCCACACCAGTATTCTTGGACTTCCCTAGTGGCTCAGCTGGTAAAGAATCTGCCTGCAATATTGGAGATCTGGGTTTGATTCCTGGGTTGAGAAGATACCCTGGAGAAGGGAAAGGCTACCTGCTCCAGTATTCTGGCCTGGAAAATGCCATGGATTATATACATAGTCCATAGGGTCTCAAAGAGTTGGATATGACTGAGCGACTTTCACTTTCGTGCCTGACTTAGGGCTTGACTTATAATAAATATTCAATAAGTGTTCTTTAGATGAATCCTGGAATGTATTGTGGATGCACAAAGAACTTTATCAGTTAGACTGGAGATACAGCTATTAGATGTGCTACCTATAATCTGGAAAGCCATGCGAAGATGTATAAATAAAGCATTAATAAGCTCTCCCAATCCATCCATCCCCACCCACACTTGGCTCCCTAGGGTAATCCATGTTAATATCTGGTTGCATGTCTCCATACTTTTCTTCACGTTTATACATATTTAACAGTATATAGTTTTAGGGGGTTGCTTGTTAATATTCAAATGTTGTCTCACTTTCCATTTCTCTGCAATTTGTAAGCTAGTATAAGGGATAAAAAGCACACAAACTTACTAGGCTTGAATCCTGGCTCTGTGCTAACTAGCTCTGGTATGTTCAGAAAATTATTTAACAATCTTAGTGTTCAGTTTTAATTTATAAAATAGAGAAAATAATAGTTCTCATTTTATAAGATTGTAAAACACACAGTGCAGAGCTGACACATACATAGTAAGCATTCTAAAAATGCTGGTTACTATAGCTGACATCAGTAGATTGGAATTTAACTCATTTTTAAGTAGCTATATAATATTCCATAGAATGGAGGTTCCAACATTCATTTGACCATTCCTAGTGACAGCCATTGATTTTTTCAGCCTTGTTTCGCCTTTAAATATTGCTACAATAAACATCCTTGGACTTAAATCTTAGTGCTTTTACTTCTGTGGGATAGATGATTTAAAGAGGGATTGTTGTGTCAATTTACTTGAATAGATCTATATCTGGCACAGGAAGAAGTGTATCATTGTCCATGTAACTGTCTCAGAGATCAACTATTGCAACTCTAGCCTGTTTTAAGGGGCTTGGCTAAAGACCAGGCAGCCGTTAGTCTGTAGCCAGAAATCCTATAAGCTGTCATAAGTCATATGTCCATCTTACTTTTGGTTAGACGTTCAAATGGGTTCTTTTGGTCTGAGGTTCAAATACTTAGTGGTGAGAATTTTGTCTTTTCTCTGAAAAAATCTGAAAAGTCTTCTGAAAACTTTTTTAATTTTAATAACCATGTAGGTGACAGTGTCAGATAAATGTCCAGTAATGAAATCACACAGAAGCCATCCATTTCTTCAGCTTGGAAGGATAGCTGTATAAAATTAAAAATGCAGAAAGGAATAACGGGCCAATCCTCTACAAACTGAGTATACCATGTTCTTTCATATTTCAGTTCCTATGTGATTCAGTTCTTAACTGATCTCTCACTTGGAAATCTACCGGTAATTCAAACGGCCCTGCATGAAAATGCCTATTGCCTAGTGCAATATCTGTGTCCAGTGTTTCTTCAGTAGAATAGGTTATCTCTTTTCTAAATTGGGTTCTTCTTGTTCCCTATTTTTCATTTCCCCTTTCCGTTGTACTTAGACCTCAGATCTTTGGATAGACTCACAGTACCACCCCTGAGATTTAGAAATAGATTACTTTCAAATTGCCATTTCCTTACAACAAAAGCAGCTTTCCTGATTTCTCAGGCTCTAAGCACTTTCAAAGTTCCTAAAACAGAACATGTAATATTCCTTGACATGCTCCTGCTTATCACTGATCAACCTTTCTAAATATTCTTTAAAAATATTTATTGCTCTCTTTCTGTGGGAAAAAAAGGATCTGGCTTCCTTCTGCTACTTTCTAGTGGAAATGAATACCAATATGCTTCCCAAAATAAACAGACCTCAGGCACCCACGAACACCAAAAGGCACTCAACCATACAGAGGTATTTGAGTCTGTACTCAGCAGCCATTTTTTTTTTTTTGTCCGTGTAAAAACAAAACAAAACGAGGCCAAGCCCTTAGCCTTTATGAGTTACTCCCAGCAGTCTTTTGTCAGTCTGAAACCGGAGAACATGGGGCAACAGATATAAACAGTATGAGGAAAAATAAGCAATTCTTAACAAGCTGGTTTACTTTAGTATTTTCTGTGAGAAGCTTCAACAACAGCAATATGGCTTTTGGAAACTTGGCTGAGCCCTGAAATGGACTGAAACTATTGCAGTTGTCTTAAAATAATTTGAAGGGGAGTTTTCGGTTTGTTTGTTTGTTTGCTTATTTGTTTAAACCTCTTCTTTTCTTGACCCCCTTTCTACTCTTACTCCAAGTTTAGGCTCTCACCACATTCTACAAGTTTGTATTTTATTAACCAACTTATTTTCACTTCTGGTTTCTGGCAGTGGAAGTAGAAGGGCGAGGAATTATGAGGCTTTACGGCTGCTTCCACAGCTGGAAGAGCATACCTTTTAGTAAGACTGGTTTCAAAAAGCTCCTTAAATGAGGTCTCTCTTCAGGATGTCTTTGCCCCTGGCCAGTTGTCCAAACTGCAAATTGATGTGGTAGCTCTCCTGACCCATAGTCAAATAGCCACGCCAAACAGAGGAATCAGCCACAGTCACACAGGAAGGCCAGAGCTGGGCCTGCCATGTCCGTCTGCTCCCAAATCTCCACTCTTCGCCTCTGTGCTCACGCTTTCCTGCACCTCACTCAGCTACAGAACACAAGGGGCTCCTGAGTCCTGAGTTCCTATAATACCATGTTTGTTTAACTGTATTAGGTGGACTTCCCAGGTGGCGCAGTGGTAAGGAATTCACGTGCTGGTGCAGGAGACATAGGTTCCATCCCTGTATGAGGAAGATCCCCTGGAGAAGGAAATGGCAACCCACTCCAGTATTTTTGCCTGGAGAATCTCATGGGCAGAGAAGATGGTGGGCTGCAGTCCATGGAATTGCAAAGAATTGGATATGACTGAGCACTCAGCACAAAACTTTTCTAACTTCTCATGGAAAGACAAACTCTTATTATGCCAAGTGATTCCTATCTAAGCTTTTTCTAGTTTCCTTGCTTTTCCAAGCCAAGTTGTACAAATCTAAGAAGGATGTAGCATTTCACATGTATGAGTAAAATGTCCGTGTTAAAAGACACCATCTTTCAAAAAGGGTTTAAATTTTAAAATACCCTGTTAAAAACAAAACAATGATTAAAATAGAAGGAAGGGCAAAGTAAAGGATGACAAAAATAAGGCATATGATAATATTTAGTTAAACCTGGCAGAATTAAGAAGTAAATCATTAAACCAAGAAATGTTTATTAAGAAAAGGTAGAATCATCCAAGAAGATAAGAGTTGTAAGTCTTTATACCCCAAGTAACATAGAACCACAATACATAAAAGAAATATGCTAGAAATGCTAAAAGAAATTTTTTTTTAATTTTATTTTTTTCATTTATTTATTTTTAGTTGGAGGCTAATTACTTTACAATATTGTAGTGGTTTTTGCCATACATTGACATGAATCAGCCATGGATTTACATGTGTTCCCCATCCTGAACCCCACTCCCACCTCCCTCCCCATCCCATCTCTCTGGGCCTTCCCAGTGCACCAGCCCTGAGCACTTGTCTCATGCATCCAACCTGGACTGGCGATCTGTTTCACACTTGATAATATACATGTTTCAATGCTATTATCTCAGATCATCCCACCCTCGCCTTCTCCCACAGAGTCCAAAAGTCTGTTCTATACATCTGGGTCTCTCTTTCTATCTTGCATATAGGGTTATTGTTACCATAAAAGAAATTTTAAAATGCATGACAACAGTGGCAAACTAACAAAACTCTGTCATACTTGATATATCAAATACTCAGAATTTAAATAACAATGCAAAACTTTGCAAATTTTAATATTTAATCAGTAAGAATGACTTAATAGGTATATTATTAACTGTTTCCAGTGTGAGGAAAGTCACCTTTTTTTCTAATACCTCTGAATAATATGTAGCTCTGGGCCAAATATTAGACCACAAATAAAATCTCAATAAATTCTAGAGAAATATACATGGTTATTTTCTTCAAACATAATTAAATAAAATTTTTAAATTGATATTAAAAAATAGGCATATGTGTGCAGTTAAGTCACACAACTAAAATAAAGAAAGTTTTAAAAGTGAATTTTGGATTAGAGATTTTAACAACTTATTGACCAGAGACATATTAATACATGTTTTGTTACCCAAACATTATTGACAGAGACGTTTCGCTATTCACTTACATAACAAATTGCCAGCCACAGGCATTAGTTTCTGAAAAATCCTCCAGTCAATAATGTGTTAAAGAGCTAAAATTATGAATTAAATAGAAATAAGTGATTATGAGAGTGAGGTCCAATAGAATGTGGTCAAAGATAGAGCCAGAAACATAGATTTCAATATACAGGATATTTTTAAGTCATTAATCCCCGTGGAAGGGAGGAGACAGCAGGATTTGGCAGAGAAAAAAGCCTGTCGTTGGTGTCCTGCATTGGATACAGAAAGGTGGACCATTATACACATACCTTGATCAATCACTGGATTTGGAGGAACCCAGAAAGGGTGTGTTTTTGGCTGAGGTAGCTGTCTGGAGCTGAGGGAAACCCAGAAAGAACTGAGAGCCATAGTAACAAGTCCTTCCTTGAAAGGGAATCTGGGCAGTACATCTGTGTACCCACCTTAACTTCTTTCAAAAAAGCAGTGACTTAGAGTTATCTCTTGGCATGGTGGTCACTAATACCACTACTATCCACTATAGCAAACATAAACAATGCAATAAAACAGGAGGAAAACAACTGGTAAGAGGTTTATGTATAAGCAGGGTGTACAAGAGGTAATACTATTATATGTAGCCAACATTACTGCTACAGACAGAATGTAAGAAAATAAACCACAAAAAAAGAAAGAATATATGTTAATAGGTATTTAGAATCAACAGACAAAACTCAGTAGCTTTTCTAAACATCTATACCAGTTATCATTGGAAGAAAAGCACATTGAGTGTGTTAAAATATAAAAAGAAATAAAGCTATAATAAGTATTTCTAAGTAAAATAAAATGTTTTAATAACAAGGTGAATCAAACCAGTATAGACCCCTCTCCCTCAACCACAAGCGCTTTGAACTGCTGGATAAAATATGAACAAAAAAGATTGTTTTCACCAGCACTCAAAGAAAGGACATCCCCCAGAGGGAGAGCTCAGATGAAGCATAGTCTCTTAGGGCTGAGGACTTGGAAATGAGCTCCACCAGCCTGGAAGAAACAGAGCACAATGCAAATTCAGCCAGAAGGACAGTTCCCACATGAGCGGTAATTCCCTGGAGGTGTGCAACAAAACAGTCTTGTCGAGAAGGATAAATCCTGGATAAAACCAGGTCTCTGGAAAGACTGCCACTTCTGGAAAGGGAAAACTAAAAAATTATGTCCACTGGTCCTAGGAAGCCAAAAGAAAGTTTGAATCTATGAGCCTCAGCGTAGAAATTAAACGTACCTTCTGTAAGACATCAAAGTCTCATGTCTGAACCATACATAACATGGAATTATGCATTTAGTATAGTATTCCCCATGCTGAAAAAACAAGTGTCATGTTAGTCAAAACTCTAGGGAATCACAGCTGAAGCAAACATTTAAACTAATAAAACCATAGACCACTTTTACAATTCCATATTTATAAAATTCCCAACAGGGAAATAAAATCCCTAATGAAGATTTGCTTATTATAAGAAAATTCCATGCCACATGAGGAAGTGATCAACACGAGACAGCTATCACCAGCGTGGAGTCACAAAGAGTCCCACAACTGAGTGACTGAACTGAACTGAAGACTATAATAAATAAAACAATCTGAACAACTCTTAAGAATAAGTATTTATTAATATTTACATAATTATATTTTTCTAAATGAAGACTGATGATTGGTACCAATTGGATATTATTTATTGGTACCAAATAGCTATGTCTTCCAATTTCTTGCTTATTGCTACTTTTGTTTACATCATAAGCAGTTGTGTGTATCAGGGGATACTGGGCTCCTCCCCAGCCTTAGGAGGCAAGTTGTAATAGTCATGCTCATTCCATTGACTTCTGACTTAGGAAGGGCATGTGGCTCAATTCTGGTCAACAAGATATGAGGAAAACCTGCTGCAGGCTTTTGGCAAAGTCTTCATTGATCAAATAAATGTACATTTCAATGTGTATCCCCCTTTTTGCCACATTGGACAAAGTGCATGAGAATGAGGTACTTGAAGCTGCTACAGCCATCCTGTGCAAAAGCCAAATACTTAGGATGAAGAGCAGAAACTTGGAAAGACCTTGGGTCCTTGATGATATTACTGATCCACTGAATTTGACTGCTCTGGAGCTGCCTGGTCCCTGAATTTTCTGTTATACACAGTAAACTTCTTGTACTTTAAACAACTTACACTGGGCCTTTTGTTACTTACAGTCTAGATGAAATCAGTTTATTGATTGTACCAGGGAAAAGAGGAAGGAAAGGAGGGAAGGAGGAAGAGAGGAAACAAGCATGTTTGAAAAGAACCAAATAATTTTTCTAGAAATGAAAAATATAAATGTTGAAGTTAAAAACTTACTGAACAGGTTAAACAGCAGATTAGACACAGCTGAACGACAATTAGTGAACTAGATGATAGATCTGAGAAATGCAAAACCAAGTCTAAAATGAGAACAAAATGAAAGAGTAGTATACTGAAAGGTAGAATGAAATGGCATAATTATATTTAAGTTCTCCAAAGGAAGAAAATAAAGAGAACGATGGGTAAGAAGCAATATTTGCTTATTTAATAATGAGGAATTTTCAATAATTGATGAAACACACATCAGTTCTCAAATGAGAGAAAAACCACGAATCCAGAGCAAGATAAACAAAATAATTCTTTAATGTACTCATCATAGCAAAAACGAAAAGAGGGAAACCTTAAAAAGTAAGATTATCTATAATGAAAAATACAATGACCTTCTCTGCAAAAGTATCTCTCTAAGCCTATATACCACTGTCTTCCTTTCAAAACTCTTATAGGCACCCAGATTTTGTTCAATTACTGGATAGAGTTTTATTGACATAACTAACAGAGGAAGGGCTTTCCCAGTAAGAAATTAAGATACATGTAATTAATCATTTTTAGACAATGTTCAGTAGACCTTTCAGGATTGAGAGAATGTGGTCCCTGAGAGAATGGAAACAAATGAAATCAGACCCGTAAACATCTTGCATTTCTGCACACACTTTCTGCATGACGACGTAAAAATGGAGCAGAGCACGACAGTCTCAATGAGGCGAAGAGACAGGATCAGAATTCAGGAATCCTAGGATGGCTGGAATCTACCTGGAAGGCAAATGTAGAGAAGAAAGCTCTGTAGAGAAGAAGATCCAGAAATCTACACATCAGACCCCTTAAGTATTGAACAAATACTAAGCTTTTCATTCACAGAGTCAGACTTTTTAAGGCCAGAAAAAATTAGTACCAGAGAAAAAACAACTACCAGAGTGCTGGGAGATGGACACCTCCCAGGGACAGTACAGGTGTGGGAGATGGGCTGTCCAGGCTGGAGAGCAGAAGTCATCAACCCCTGAGATGACCTCTGACTTTATGTTTTGCTAATCTGAGTCCTTGATTTTCATTCTTAGTGTTTCTCTTCTTCCAAGACGCTTTCTGGAACTCCAGTAGTAGTATCCACCTTCCAGGAAACAGGAAGAAAGAAGGCAGGAGAGGTTAAAAGGTGTACCAAGCTAGCTGTCCGTATTCGAAGAACATAACCCATCAACTTCTGCATATAGTCACCTAACCATAGCAAGCAGCAAGATAGTTGCTTTTTGTGTGTTTGTTTTTGATTTTTAGTGAACTTGTTGCTCTCATAAATAAAATTTGCTTCCTTTACTAAGGAATGTGGGGGAAAAAAAAAAAAGGAATGTGGGAGAAATGGACATTGGTATAGGCCTCTGGTTGTTGACTCAAATTCAGTCTCACTTTCTTCTTTGGCACATGGCTGCTTAGCTAAAGATGGCTTGCCTAGTGTCCCATATTGCTACGTATGACCTGGTGGTTAAATTATAATAACTAGAATGGGAGCAAAAGTGATGTGTGTGACTTCAGCTTTACTTAGTTAAAAGAAAATCTCTTGCTCTGCTTATTCCCTTTTCCTCCTACAGTGTTTTTTAATATGGATGTGCCTGCAACTCATCTTTGATAGGCGTTTGAGGAAAATCCCTTAGAGATGGAAGAGAATCAAGAATGAAGGAAAATTGGTTTTCCACATGGAAAAAATAACACCAGCACTGTATCTCATACTACACATCAATGTAACTGTGAGCTGGGTCTAAGACATAAATGTGATAAAATAAAATTTCAAAAACATTTTAGAAAAAAATCTTAGGGTCTCCAGATCAGAAGAATTTCTAAGTAAGACACAGAAACAAAAATTATAAAAGGAAGGATCTTAAAATTTGACATTAAACTTTTAATGATAAAAACATAAGTTAAAAAGCTAAGATAGGCTGTGGCTAATCTCTGATATACAGATTACTCCTACTCATTGATAAGAAAAACTAACAAATGCACTAGAAATATAGACAAACACTTGCACAATCAATTTAGAGAAGAGAAAATTCTACATGGCTAAGGAACAGACAAAATTAGCTCAACTTTGCTTGATGAAGCACAAGCTGGAATCAAGATTGCCAGGAGAAATATCAATAACCTCAGATATGCAGTTGACACCACCCTTATGGCAGAAAGCGAAGAAGAACTAAAGAGCATCTTGATGAAAGTGAAAGAGGAGAGTGAAAAAGTTGGCTTAAAGCTCAACATTCAGATAACTAAGATCATGGCATCCAGTCCCATCACTTCATGGCAAATAGATGGGTAAACAGTGGAAACAGTGACAGACTTTATTTTTGGGGGCTCCAAAATCACTGCAGATGGTGACTGCAGCCATGAAACTAAAAGATGCTTAGCTCCTTGGAAGAAAAGTTATGACCAACCTAGACAGTATATTAAAAAGCAGAGACATTACTTTGTCAACAAAGGTCCGTCTAGTCAAAGCTATGGTTTTTCCAGTGGTCATGTATGGATGTGAGAGTTGGACTGTAAAGAAAGCTGAGCACTGAAGAATTGATGCTTTTGAACTGTGGTGTTGAGAAGACTCTTGAGAGTCTCTTGGACTCTAAGGAGATGCAACCAGTCCATCCTGAAGGAAATCAGTCCTGAATATTCATTGGGAGGACTGATATTGAAGCTGAAACTCCAATACTTTGGCTACCTGATGCAAAGAACTGACTCATTTGAAAAGACCCTGATGCTGGGAAAGACTGAAGGCAGGAGGAGAAGGGGATGACAGAGGATGAGATGGTTGGATGGCATCACCAACTCAATGGACATGAGTTTGAGTAAACTCCAGGAGTTGGTGATTGACAGGGGTGCCTGGTGTGCTGCAGTCCATGGGGTCGCAAAGAGTCAAACACGACTGAGCAACTAAACTGGACTGCTGTTGCACCAGGTAAATGCCAATTAATAAAACAAGGTGTTTTTCCTAATAATGACAAAGATTGGAAACATCTGATGCTGTTAGAAAACAAGAAGACAACCTCACCATCTATACAATGAAAAATTGTTGAATAAACTGGGATAGATTTATGCTGTAATATATTATGTAGTAATTTAAAAGAATAAGATAACTTTCTATATATTTTTGGAAAAGAAGTCTCTGATATTTTTAGATGAGAAAAGCCTGTTTCAAAATAATAAGCATAGTATGATCTCATTTTTGTAAAAACCAAATACACCTGTACCTTGTAAGCAAGCAAACTCTCATAAATGTATGTAGAAGAGAAACAATAATTGATGTTAAGTGGTTCTATTTATTAAGCAAATTTCTGTATTAGGACATGGGAGATTTCCAGAGGCTGTGAGCAATACGCTTTCTGCACTGCTGTCCCATTTACTTGTTTTCTATTATTTATACAATTTAATATACAAATTTTGGCTTTTATAGTAAGTAATACCATTCCCCAAGGGCATATTGATTAGTAGATGAAGGCTTAGCAGTGAGACATGCACAAGCTTGAATGTTATTAGTGCCTCTTCCATACCTATATGACTGTTTCTGAAATATTTCAAACACAATCACATCCGGATCTTCAGAAGTTAAATCTATGGAGAATTTTGCTCTCAAAATAATTTTTCTCTTATTCTGAGGTTGGAATAAACCATTGTTCAGGAAGTTTTTTAAAAAGCTGTTAATCTTTGTGGCAGAATCTGGCCCATAGTCAAGTCACTTTCTATTAGTGCATTTGACACTTGGGTAGAAACATTAACTTGTTCATGCCATTAGGATGCTATTGTTTAGCTCACAAGTAATGGGCTAGATGATTCTGCATGTAATGCCTATTTCCAGGGAGATTCTTAAGCAGAACAGGGTTCATTATGTTCACTGATGCTGTGATATTAGAAACCAGCAGTGAAACAGAGTAATCACAAGGATATACACAAGTGGCATTAGAACAAAGACTTAAAGCAACAGAATGCAGTAAAAAAATTCACTGGGCTTGAATAATAAGGCCCAGTTGTATGACAGTCTAAAAATGAGGGCCCTGCACTGACTTTCTAAAGTTCCATGAGGCTTTCTCGGGGGGCACAAGTGGGAGGGGTGGCTCAGAGAACTACAACGCAGGGGCTGTGGTCTTAGGTTTGGTGGAAACAGAGCAACTCTGCATCTCTCAGTTTTAGACACTAGGGTTCTATGTAATATTTGGTTTGAAATAACAAAGTTTGAAAATCTCTCAACCAGATTATTTCCTTGTTCCCAAGAAGATCTCAAACTTTTATGATTACAAACACAAATGGAACATGTTACAGTGGACTTTCTTTTTTTTTTTTTTCTATATAATTTTTTTTCATTTATTTTTATTAGTTGGAGGCTAATTACTTTACAATATTGTAGTGTTTTTTGTCATACATTGACATGAATCAGCCATGGATTTACATGTATTCCCCATCCCAATCCCCCCTCCCGATCCCCTCTCTACCCGATCCCTCTGGGTCTTCCCAGTGCACCAGGCCCGAGCACTTGTCTCATGCATCCAACCTGGGCTGGTGATCTGTTTCCTATAGATAATATACATGTTTCGATGCTGTTCTCTCGAAACATCCCACCCTCACCTTCTCCCACAGAGTCCAAAAGTCTGTTCTGTACATCTGTGTCTCTTTTTCTGTTTTGCATATAGGGTTATCATTACCATCTTTCTAAATTCTACAGTGGAGTTTCTTTAACTTCCAATTTTCAATTTGTCAATAGGAGTGTTTCCCAAAGTGTATTCTTTAGAACTCTGGTGATAATAGGGGAAAAAAACCGGGGGGCTACCATCTAGAGAATATGTTTTGTAAAATCCTCACTGCAGTACTTGTCAGAGCCTTTCCTGTGTTTAAGCACAATGTGAGATTTAGATGGACATTCCCTTAAGATGTTGCAATTCTGACTTGCTGCCCTTCTTGGTTTACCAGTTTGGCTCCGTGTATACTAGAGAGTAGCTTTCCTTTCCCAGCCAACTCCAAACTATTAACATTTTGAGTCAGTACAGATTTCCTTTGCTGTGGGAACTTCCAGACCCCTGGTGAACGTCTGCTCCCTTGGGTGCTGAGACTAGATTTGATCAGTGTGGGGAAATTAAAAACAGTCCAGCTTGTATAATAAGCCCGGTATCTCTCCAAAGTGGGCTGGACAGATTCCATGCCAAACACAAGTTAGGGCTTCCAGGTATGCTAATAAGCTGCTGCTCCTCTGACTATGTAAACAGAAGACTTCTGGATTCTGACAGCCACCTGGCACCGTGGATTTGCTCTCTAGAGTAATCTGATGCTGTCATAACATGAGTAAATAGCAACAATAACTAAAAATTATTGCAGTTAGAATCCAGAAGGAAACACAGCGAAATGGTATCTATGGTTTTTCCTAAGTAGAACTAAGAATGATTTTTACTTCTTTTTAATATTTTTCTAAATTGCATGACTTCTAAAGAAACCAGTAATAGGTTTTAATTTAAAATCAGACATAATTTATTTAGAACAAAGCTATCTCGAGTTTGAAGGCAACCACCGCCACCCAACTCAGTGCAGAGGATGGGTAATATGCTGATTTGGCTTAGCTAAAAAGAAAATTTCTTGATTAGCAGGTAAATAGAAACAAAACAGAAATGCAAGTGTTAACCTGCCCATTCCACCAGCACTAGTTAGAATGCTGTCTCAGTTACAAGGCTGTACAATTTAAATTTATCATGAATATATTTGAAAGATATTTATGACTACAAGGAACAGAATATCTGACTGAAAATAGCTTACATAATAGGGATTCATTCTCACATGACTAGAGTTTGTAGGTAGTGGCACTGGGTTCAGCTTTGCTGAGATTCTTTTGGCCTCCCCTCATGGTCACAAGGGCTTCTCATGTGGCAATAGTGGTAAAGAACCCGCTGGCCAATGCAGGAGACTTAAGAGACTTCCCTGGATCTAGAAGATCCCCTGGAGGAGCGCATGGCAACCCACTCCAGTATTCTTGCCTGGAGAATCCCATGGACAGGAGAGTCTGGCAGGAGAGTCCATAGGGTCACAAAGAGTCAGACATGACTGAAGGGGCTTAGTTCACTTGCTCGGATGGTAACCAGATGGCTGCGGCAGCTCCAAGCAACATTCTCTCCAGTAACAAAAGCAGGAAGAATGAGAGGATTTCTGTTCTATCAAAGGAGAAATTTTCCCTAGAAGGTTTCCCATGATATTCTCAGATCCTATTGGCTCGGATTGGGTTATTTGCCCATTTTCTGGCATCAAAGGACACTAGGAAACGGAATACCTGGTTTCTATCATCCATGGTGGGAAACAGTATCTTTCCACCAAGAGGGAACCTGGCACATGGCTGTAGGAGAGGCACCCAGAAGTGTCTGCCACAGTGGAGAACTCTGAGGAAGTCCAAAAAAGAGTATATCCAAAAAATATCATTTATAAGATCCTTTACAAAAATCGAAGATTTCTTAGCTTGAAGGTACTAACAGTCAGATTAATGACTCACTTTGAAAGTATGACATTTTAATACAACAGATAGCTAGTCACCATCATCTACAAAACATTATTCTAAGCATTTTTAAAAAATATGAAAGTGTGATGAGGGATGGAAAACTATCTACTACATGCTTGCTATAAGTTCAGGCACTGATAGCTGATTTAAATATACCATTTCTATTTACTCCTTTAAGGGAGACTTTATTGGGTTTATTTATTATTGGATTCCAGATGAGGTAATGGAAGCCTCAAAAAAAACAGACCATTTACACCATCTTACCCTCCTGAGCTCTCTAGCCTCATACCACTCCCACACCTGGCAATACTTCTTCTAGGGAAAAACCATAACCAGTTTACACAAGTATGAAGAGCATATGACTAAGTTAAAATATGAGTATTTATGCATTGATTAAAGATAGAAGAGGTAAATATGGATGATCTTGAAGTTGATTAGGCTTTATTTTCCCTTTAAATTAGCTTAACCTTAATTGTGATTTGAAATAAAAAAGAACTTTTGGAAATTTTATATTTGTTCATGCTAGTGTGCAAAAATGCTCCACTTTACTAAATGGAAATAGTTTATTTCTATATCTAGGTTGTATCGATATTGTCACTCTGCTTATTTAACTTATATGCAGAGTACATCATGCGAAATGCAGGGCTGCATGAAGCACAAGCTGGAATCTAGATTGCCAGGAGAAATATCAATAACCTCAGATACAAAGATGACACCACCCCTTATAGCAGAAAGCAAAAATGAGCTAACTAAAGAACCTGTGGATGAAAATGAAAGAGGAGAGTGAAAAAGTGGGCTTAAAACTCAACATTCAGAAAACTAAGATCATGGCATCAGCTCCCATCAGTTCAGTTCAGTTCAGTTGCTCAGTTGTGTCCAACTCCTTGCGACCCCATGAACTGCAGCACGCCAGACCTCCCTGTCCGTCACCAACTTCTGGAGTCTACCCATGTCCATTGAGTCGGTGATGCCATCCAACCATCTCATCCTTCCCTTCCTTCTCATCTCATCCCCTTCTCCTCCTGCCCTCAATCTTTCCCAGCATCAGGGTCTTTTCAAATGAGTCAACTCTTCGCATCAGGTAGCCAAAGTATTGGAGTTTCAGCTTCAACATCAGTCCTTCCAATGAACACCCAGGACTGATCTCCTTTAGGATGGACTGGTTGGACCTCCTTGCAGTCCAAGGGACTCTCAAGAGTCTTCTCCAACACCACAGTTCAAAAGCATCAATTCTTTGGTGCTCAGCTTTCTTTACAGTCCAACTCTCACATCCATACATGACCACTGGGAAAACCATAGCCTTGACTAGACAGACCTTTGTTGACAAAGTAATGTCTCTGCTTTTTAATATGCTACATAGGTTGGTCATAACTTTCCTTCCAAGGAGTAAATGTCTTTTAATTTCATGGCTGCAATCACCATCTGCAGTGATTTTGGAGCCTAAAAAAATAAAGTCTGTCACTGTTTCCACTGTTTCCCCATCTATTTGCCATGAAGTGATGGGACTGGATGCCATGATCTTAGTTTTCTGAGTGTTGAGCTTTAAACCAACTTTTTCACTCTCCTCTTTCACTTTCATCAAAAGCCTTTTTAGTTCTTCTTCACTTTCTGCCATAAGGGTTGTGTCATCTGCATATCTGAGGTTATTGATATTTCTCCTGGCAATCTTGAATCCACCTTGTGCTTCTTCCAGCCCAGTGTTTCTCATTTATACTCTGCACATAAGTTAAATAAGCAGGGTGACAGTATATAGCCTTGACGTACTCCTTTTCCAATTTGGAACCAGTCTGTTGTTCATGTCCAGTTCTAACTGTTGCTTCCTAACCTGCATACAGGTTTCTCAAGAGCAGGTCAGGTGGTCTGGTATTCCCATCTCCTTCAGAATTTTCCACAGTTTATTGTGATCCACCCAGTCAAAGGCTTTGGCATAGTCAATAAAGCAGAAATAGATGTTTTTCTGGAACTCTCTTGCTTTTTTGATGATCCAGCAGATGTTGGCAGTTTGATCTCGGGTTCCTCTGCCGTTTCTAAAACCAGCTTGAACATCTGGAAGTTCACGGTTCACATACTGTTGAAGCCTGGCTTGGAGAATTTTGAGCATAGCATTACTAGCATGTGAGATGAGTGCAATTGTGCAGTAGTTTGAGCATTCTTTGGCACTGCCTTTCTTTGGGAATGGAATGAAAACTGACTTTTTCCAGTCCTGTGGCCACTGCTGAGTTTACCAAATTTGCTGGCATATTGAGTGCCACACTTTCACAGCATCATCTTTCAGGATTTGAAATAGCTCAACTGGAATTCTGTCACCTCCACTAGCTTTGTTTGTAGTGATGCTTCCTAAGGCCCACTTGACTTCACATTCCAGGATGTCTGGCTCTAGGTGAGTGACCACACCATTGTGATTACCTGGGTCATGAAGACTTTTTTGTATAGTTCTTCTTTGTATTCTTGCCACTTCTTCTTAATATCTTCTGCTTCTGTTAGGTCCATACCATTTCTGTCCTTTATTGAGCCCATCTTTGCATGAAATGTTCCCTTGGTATCTCTAATTTTCTTGAAGAGATCTCTAGTCTTTCCCATTCTATTGTTTTCCTCTATTTCTTTGCACTGATCACTGAGGAAGGCTTTCTTATCTCTCCTTGCTATTCTTTGGAACTCTGCATTCAAATGGGAATATCTTTCCTTTTCTCCTTTGCTTTTCGATTCCCTTTTCTTTTTACAGCTATTTGTAAGGCCTCCTCAGACAGCCATTTTGCTTTTTTGCATTTCTTTTTCTTGGGGATGGTCTTGATTCCTGTCTAATATACAATATCACAAACCTCCGTCCATAGTTCATCAGGCACTCGGTTTATCAGATCTAGTCCCTTAAATCTATTTCTCACTTCCACTGTATAGTCATAAGGGATTTATTTAGGTCATACCTGAATGATCTAGTGGTTTTCCCCACTTTCTTCAATATAAGTCTTCAATTTGGCAATAAGGAGTTCATGATCTGAGCCACAGTCTGCTCCTGGTCTTGTTTTTGTTGACTGTACAGAGCTTCTGCGTCTTTGGCTGCAAAGAATATAATCAGTCTGATTTCAGTGTTGACCATCTGGTGATGTCCATGTGTAGAGTCTTCTCTTGTGTTGTTAGAAGAGGGTGCTTGCTATGACCAGTGCATTCTCTTGGCAGAACTCTTTTAGCCTTTGTCCTGCTTCATTCTGTACTCCAAGGCCAAAGTTGCCTGTTACTCCAGGTGTCTCTTGACTTCCTACTTTTGTATTCCAGTCCCCTATAATGAAAAGGACATCTTTTTTGGGGTGTAAGTTCTAAAAGGTCTTGTAGGTGTTCATAGAACCGTTCAACTTCAGTTTCTTCAGCATTACTGGTCAGGGCATAGACTTGGATTACTGTGATACTGAATGGTTTGCCTTGGAAATGAACAGAGATCATTCTGTCATTTTTGAGATTGAATCCAAGTGCTGCATTTCAGACTCTTTTGTTGACTATGAGGGCTACTCCATTTCTTCTAAGGGATTCCTGCCCAGTGTAGTAGATATAATGGTCATCTGAGTGAAATTCACCCATTCCAGTCCATTTCAGTTTGCTGATTCCTAGAATGTCAACGTTCACTTTTGCCATCTCCTGTTTGACCACTTCCAATTTGCTTTGATTCATGGACCTAACATTCCAGGTTCCTATGCAATATTACACTTTACAGCATCAGACCTTTCTTATATCACCAATCATATCCACAACTGGGTGTTGTTTTTTCTTTGACTCCATCCCTTCATTCTTTCTGGTGTTATTTCTCCACTGATCTCCAGTAGCATATTGGGCACCTACCAACCTGGGGAGTTCATCTTTCAGTGTCCTATCTTTTTGCCTTTTCATACTGCTCATAGGGTTCTCAAGGCACGAATACTGAAGTGGTTTGCCATTCCCTTCTCCAGTGGACCACATTTTGTCAGAACTCTCCACCATGACCTGTCCATCTTGGATGGCCCTACATGGCCTGTCTTAGTTTCATTGAGTTAGACAAGGCTGTGGTCCATGTGATCAGACTGGCTAGTTTTCTGTGATTGTAGTTTCACTCCGCCTGCCCTCTGATGCCCTCTCTCAGCGCCTACTGTCTTACTGGGGTTTCTCTTACCTTGGACATGGGTATCTCCTCATAGCTGCCTCTCCTGACCTTGGACGTGGGGTATCTTCTCTCGGCCTCTTGCAGCGCCACGCAGCCACCGCCACTGCTCCGGCACTGCCCAGCCACTGCAGTGAAGGAGATCCCACTCCTGGGGCAGGAAGATCCGCTGGAGAAGGAATAGGCCACCCACTCCCATTTTCTTGGGCTTCCCTTGTGGCTCAGTTGGTATAGAATCCTCTGTATAGCACAAGGAACTCGGCTCAGAAATTTTTAGTAATCATTATGAATGCGCCTGATGATGGTTCTTCAGGGGAAAAGCTGGAGGAACAGGGAGCAACCACCTCCCGAGATAAATTCTAGACATGCCACTTGGGTCAGAAGAAACTGGCCCTGAAGGTACGCAGAGGACCAGCATGTTCGTGTTCCTGTGACCGACGACCTTGGCCTACTTGAAAGCTGTGTCCAGTGCTCAGACAGAAGCGGGCATGGCTGGCCCGGGACCTCCCACCGCCTGGATGGAAGGTTATGGCCTCATCAGAGTCTTTATTCGAGCCTCTTGTAGCTGGTGATCAGAAGGTCTCTTCGCCCAGTCTTTTGTCTCATTGTGGTTTCTTCTTTATCCCTTTATACCTAGTTGTAGAAGATCTTATTCTGCTTGCTTTCAGATCTTTCTCATTAATAGTTGCTCTGAAAATAGTTGTATTTTTGGTGTGCCTGAGGGAGTATGTGAGCTCATGGTCTTCCTACTCTGCCATCTTGGCCATTCTCTATGTCAATACTTTTTGAACACTGGGAGGACACTCATATAATTCACTCTTACTTCAAGTATAGAGCAGATTTAGTCTCTAAGTTAATAAACCATTGTGCGTTCATTCTCTTGTTCTCTCTCTCTCTCTCCACCCCTATATGTTACATATGAATAATGGTTGGGAAAATGGTACCAAACAATTTGAATGTAGCCAGATCATCAACATAACCAATCATCTTACATCTGTATTATGACTTCTCGGAAATAATGTTCATGTCCCTTGAAGAGGGAGACAATGACCTTCACTAAACATTAGGAAAAATTGATCTTTTATTTTAAAAAAAAAATGCACTCAGTTTTTAAAAGGAATGATTAACTTGCTTTTAATGATATGGGAGTGGTAAAAGCTTCTAATTCCACCATATTGCTCACAATGGAGAGCCTTCCATTGTTCTGAGCTTAAGTTTCTGGGTTTGAGCCCAAAATCTAGAGAAACTAAAGGCCCTGTTGGACTTTTCATCATTTGCATTAGTCACCGAGGATCCTACATACTAATACCAATCATGTTTGGTGAGGGCTGTAAATAGTATTGGGCTTGAGTACTTTGAAAAATCTGTAATTTTGAAGCCACTTCTGTTTTCTGCTTTGTGTATGCATCGGCACTCCAGTCAGCTCGTCAGTACTTGGTCCTTTTACATTTGATGTTCAGGCACACAGAACTGGCTATTTTTTTCATTTGAGTGTGTAACTTTCTTTTCCATAAATTTTGTGTACACCCCCAAAGGGAGCTAATGTATATGATGCTAAATTATAGTCATGGAAAATATATTGTAGTTTTTGAAAATCAACTAACCTCACAAAACTCTAATCAATGATAAAGGCGCAGGCTGTATTTTTATTTGTTAGCCCACTCAAAATAACAGACACACCTGCTTCCACTCCTCTGATTCTCCATTTACATCACCAAACAATCTTTCCTTGAACCTAAGACTTTTTTTCCCTAACCCTGGGAGTTTGATGGCTTGACATTGCTGCCTGTATCTTGCTGTTCTACTCTTGCTAAGTGAGATAAGAGTGCAAGCATTCTAGGGGGAATAACAAATAATCGGCATTTGACTATGAGGCACTGTTATGTGAAAAGAGCTATATTCTATACTAAAACCAATTACATACATCCACCCCATCACTAAAATGAATTCAGAGGACATATAGATAAAATTAATATAAGATTGGAATAGATTGGGTGAGCGTTATTAATCTATGGGAATATGTTTTACAGACTGCCTCAAAAATACTTTCCTCTTGCAGATTACAAGATTGGCCTAGAGACAGGTAAAAAAAGGATGAGAAAATTCTCCTGAACAGATACATGTCTGCTCAAAGTCTCATTTTCCTAAAAACAGAACACTAGTATGTTCTGCTCTGATACTCACTTTCCCTGAAAGTGGGTGGTGAAAGGAATGAATGGAAGTACTAACTTGGACCAATTCTAAAGAAAAGAGAAGTAATTATAATGATGTAATAATGAGAGACTAATGATAGAATTATTGACAGTAATAATGATAGAAATCTGACTTTTATTAACATGGAGACTGTCAGAATGAAGAGGGGAAAACTAAGAAATAATTTATGTATATATACTTTATATATATATAGTCTAATAATTATCTATATATAATATATAGATAAATATATGTATATATATATACTTTATATAGTCTATAAAGAGTCTATAGACTATATAGTCTATAGACTTTATAAAGTCTATAAAGTCTATAAAATATATATATACTTTAGACTATAAAAAGCAGTTTAAAAAACACAGAAAAAATACAAATGGCTAGTGAGAAGAGGTTTCTATAAATAAAAGTCTTTCTCTTCAATTGGAAATGTTTCTGATGCAAAAAAGTTTTAAATGTACTTGATGATATAGGAAGCTAATTGTGAGTTTGTAATATCTGTATAGATGCCCTTGTAATCAGTCACTGAATTCCAGGAGGCTTAGACATAGATTAGTACACAATTGAAGTAGCTGAACTCTTTAGCTTAAGTGTTTTGATTAGTTATTAAAATATCATACCCACTTTTTTTGTTCCACCTATGAGAGAGTAAGGTTGTGAAATTATCTTTCCACCATAAACAATGAGAAAAATGGAGGAAATATAGGAAGATTTTTTGGACATTAGACAAAAGGCAAAAATCTCTGAGAAATCTCTCTTTATCTCTGAGAAAAGAGAAATAAAAGAGGTGATCCCTCCCATTGCCTAGGTTTCTCTTCTGGGACAGTTCTTGGACTGTGACACAAAGAGTTTGACATCTTCTTGAATTAAGGAGACAGAGATTAGATTTTGGCAACTAGAAATCTGTGGCACTGAGTCCTGGGGAGAACAGAGTTCCACAGAGGAAGAACCCCTGAAACTTGTGTAGGGATTCCTTCATGTTTTGACAAAATGCCAATCTGCAAAATGCATATGACAAGAACCCATGAAACAGGAAAAGAACAACTTCGGAGGCACTTCTGAGGAGTCGTTAAATGAATAGTCCCCAGGCTTACACATTATTAGAGTTTCTCCAAGCCAAACTGGAGGGACTTCCATTAGTACAAAGGGCATTCAGAGGAGTGGAGAAGGCAATGGCACCCCACTCCAGTACTCTAGCCTGGAAAATCCCATGGGCGGAGGAGCCTGGTAGGCTGCAGTCCATGGGGTCGCTGAGATTCGGACATGACTGAGCGACTTCCCTTTCACTTTTCACTTTCATGTATTGGAGAGGGAAATGGCAGCCCCCTCCAGTGTTCTTGCCTGGAGAATCCCAGGAACGGGGGAGCCTGGTGGGCCGCTGTCTATGGGGTGGCACAGAGTCGGACACGACTGAAGCGACTTAGCATCAGCAGCATTCAGAGGAGAGCGCAAGATGGATACACCTGAGAAATGGGGCTAAATTAGCTACAGAAAAAGGGTCTTCAAGACCAACTCTATGAAAGCTTTCTAAAAACTTCAAAAAGGATCAACTCTTGACAGTAACTTACTTACTAGCAAAAAATATTCAACACATTTTTAAAAGGAATACAAATGACCCCAAACAATATAAAATCCACAATGTTCAGTACTCACTCAAAAATTATCACGGAACAAGACAAAGGTGCTTATATTTAACATAGTATTTAGCAGACCAATTAAGCAGAAAAAGAAAATTTATCCAAATTAGGGAGGAAGTAAAACTGTCAGTATTTGCATAACATGATATTATATGTAGAAAATTCTCAAGACTCTAGCAAAAACTGTTAGAACTAATAAATTCCATAAAATTGCAGAATACAAAATCAACTTACAAAAATCTGTTGCATTTTTATACACTAATATCAAACTGTCAAAAAGATAAATTAAGAAGATATATCATTTATAGTGTATCAAAAAGAATAAAATTACCTAGAAATAAATTTTTAAAATGAGGTGAAAACCTGTACAATGAAAAGTATAACAAGTCAACAAAATAAATTGAAAAAACGCAAATAAATGGAAAGGTATTCCATGTTCATAAATGGAAAAATTAATATCATTTTAATGTCCATATTACCCAAAGCAATATACAGATTGAATATAATACCAAGAAAAATTCCAGTGGAATTTTTTACAGAAATAAACAATCCTGAAATTTGAATGGAACTACAAAAGAACCTGGGTTTCCAGGTGACACAGTGGTAAAGAATCCTCCTGCCAATGCAGGAGAACAAAAGATGTGGGTTTGATCCCTGGGTTGGGAAGATCCCCCAGAGTGAGAAATGGAAACATGCTCCAGTATTCTTACCTGGAAAATTCCATGGATAAAGGAGCCTGGTAGGCTACAGTCCATGGAGTCACAAAGAGTCAGACATGACTGAACATGCATGCACTCATGCACATGTGCACACACACACATGTGCACACACACACATGCACAAAAGACCTTAAATAGCCAAAGCAATCTTGAGAAAGAACAAAGCTGGAAGCATTATGCTTTCTGATTTCAAACTTTATTACAAAGCTATAATAATCAAAATAGTATGGTATTGGTTTAAAAACAGACATGTAGATCAAAGGAACAGAATAGAGAGCCCAGAAATAAAACCACACATATGTGGTCAATGGGCTTCCATGGTGGCTTAGATGGTAAAGAATCTGCCTGCAATATGGGAGACCTGGGTTCGATCCCTGGACTGGGAAGATCTCCTGGAGAGAAGAATGGTAACCCACTCCAGTATTCTTGCCTGGAGAATTCCATGGACAGAGAAGTCTGGTGAGCTACAGTCCATGGGGTCACAAAGAGTCAGACAGGACTGAGAGACTAACACACATGTGGTCAATTAATTTACAACAAAGGAGCCAATATTAGACAAGGGGAAATGACAGTTTTTTTTCAATAAATGGTGTTGGGAAAACTGGATAACCACATGCAAAGGAAAAAAATGAAACCCAATCACTATCTTATACCATCCATAAAAATTAGGCCAAGATGGATTAAAGGCTTGAACATAAAATCTGAAATCATGAAACTCCTAAAATAAAACATAGCTGATAAGCTTCTTGATATAGGCCTTGGCATGACTTTTTTGGATTTGACATCAAAAGCAAAGACAGCAAAAGAAAAAAATAAACAAATGAGACCATATTAAACTTAAAAGCTTCCTTACAGCAAAAGAAAACTATCAACAAAATGAAAAGGCAACCTACTGAATGGGGGAATGTATTTGCGAGTCATAAATCTCATAAGGGTTTGATATCCTAAATATGTGAATAATTCATACAATTCAGTAACAAAAAAACTACAAACAACCTGATTTTAAAATGGGACAGAGGATCTGAATAGACATTTTTCCAAAGAAGACATACAGATGGCCAAAGGGCACATAAAAAGGTGCTCAAGATCACTAATCATCGGGGAAATGCAAGTCGAAACTGCAGTGGCTAACAGCTCATACCTGTTAGGCTATTATCAAAAAGAAAGAAGTTTTGGTGAGGATGTGAAGAAAAGGGAACTTTTGTGCGCTGTTGGTGGGAATGTAACAGGCACTGTGGAAAGCAGTATAGAGGTTTCTCAAGAAATTAGAACTACCATATGATCCAACAATTCCATTTCAGGGTATTCATCAGAAGAGAATGACAGCACTAACTCAAAAAGATATCTGCATCCGCATGTTCATTGCAGCATTATTACAGTAGCCAAGACATGGAAGCAACCTGTGTCCATCAATGAATGAATAGATAAAGAAAATGTGGTATGTATACACACACACACACATATATATATATATGGAACAGAATAGAAAACCCAGAGATAAATCCATGAACCTATGGACACCTTATCTTCGACAAAGGAGGCAAGAATATACAATGGAAAAAAGACCTGTTTAACAAGTGATGCTGGGAAAACTGGTCAACCACTTGTAAAAGAATGAAACTAGAACACTCTCTAACACCATACACAAAAATAAACTCAAAATGGATTAAAGATCTAAATGTAAGACCTATAACACTCCTAGAGGAGAACATAGGCAAAACACTCTCTGACATAAATCACAGCAGGATCCTCTGTGACCCACCTCCCAGAATATTGGAAATAAAAGCAAAAATAAACAAATGGGACCTAATGAAACTTAAAAGCTTTTGCACAACAAAGGAAACTATAAAGGGTGAAAAGACAGCCCTCAGATTGGGAGAAAATAATAGCAAACAAAGCAACAGACAAAGGGTTAATCTCAAAAATATACAAGCAACTCCTGCAGCTCAATTCCAGAAAAGTAAATGACCCAATCAAAAAATGGGCCAAAGAACTAAACAGACATTTCTCCAAAGAAGACATACAGATGGCTAACAAACACATGAAAAGGTGCTTAACATCACTCATTATCAGAGAAATGCAGATCAAAACCACAATGAGGTACCATTACACGCAGTCAGGATGGCTGCTATCCAAAAGTCTACAAGCAATAAATGCTGGAGAGGGTGTGGAGAAAAGGGAACCCTCTTACAGTGTTGGTGGGAATGCAAACTAGTACAGCCGCTATGCAGAACAGTGTGGAGATTTCTTAAAAAACTGGAACTAGAACTGCCATATGACCCAGCAGTCCCACTTCTGGGCATACACACTGAGGAAACCAGACCTGAAAGAGACACGTGCATCCCAGTGTTCATTGCAGCACGGTTTATAATAGCCAGGACAG